>NC_136271.1:108549861-108622361 GCF_964187855.1 Myxine glutinosa | reverse complement strand
AAGAGCTACATCTGATGGAAACCGAGCACAGTTCATCACCCATCTAACACCATCCCTAAATCAATGCATCTTCTTACGGAACTTTGTTTGCACCTTTTCAACAGCATTATTGTGGTTTAAGTGCCCCCTTGTGGTGAATATACATTTACCATGCTCACATTCTCCGTTCCTATTTTCTTAAAAACACATTTCTAATTATCTCTTATCTCTGTTTCCTGTATTATCGTGTTGTTTGATAATGCGACGTGTCACTTGGCATCCACGTACGTTTCAAAAGGACAATCCAAAGAGCATACATTTTGTATTTATTTATTGGGCTATAATAACAGTGTTCGTACCATCCATCGAGATGTCTAATATTGCACAAGAGTCTGCCACTGCTCATATAACCAAAACATTATGATGCCATAATTGGAGAACAGGACTGCTTGGAGTAAATATAAATGAAGTGATAAGTAATCTTACCAGCCAGAGTTATACTCGCTACACTGCTGTAATTCAGCTCCAAGCTAATTTATTTGTTAGGTTACGATAACAGATTATTGGGTTGCTTATTGGATACAAGGGGTTGTGAATTGATGTTTTCCAGCATTGGTCTGGGAACTTCAGCTCGATTAAAAAACAAACATTGGACCTTCCAGGAAGATGCATTTTCACTCTAACACATTCCAGAGATCATTCGTAGATCAAAAACCGACTACAAAACTATCAAAAGAGGCACGTACAAGGCAATGTGCTTGCACTGAAAGAAAATAAAACCAGAACGGCACTCGGTAGAGAGCATACCTCCACCAGGCTGAACAGTTTACGTTTTGTATCCCAACGATAGACCGGATATGGATCCGCACCTTGACCAACATCTAATCGACTTGTTCTCATCACCTAAGCAAATCATCCACCAATTTTTGTCATATTACATCCACAACTTTTTGAAATATCAGCACCCTTGATACAACAACCTCCATAGATTTCAATAGGCTTGCCAAGGCGCAGCAGGGGGGCAAGGGACTGGAACATCTGAGAGCCAGCTCCACATCGCTCAAGTTCAGTGAAGTGCCTCTGCCTGTCTCTGAAAATACCATCGCCGTATTTCATGCTTTGCACAATCTATCTCACCCTGGTATCGTGTAGTTATGCAGCAACTTGTGATGCAACGTCTTGTCTCGTGTGGAATGAACCAGGATGTGAGGAACTGGTCCGAAGCCTGTCTAAGGTGTCAACGAGCAAAAGTACAGTCAAATGGTGACACTATTAGTTACCTTGGCATCTCCTGATGCCCATTTTGATCACGTGCATATTGATTCCGTCGGCCCTCTTCCATCATCTGGCGATAGCACATATCTACTCACATCTGTTGACTATTTTACGAGGTGGCTGGAAGTTATTCCAATACCCGACATAGCAGCGGAGACTGTAGCTAAAGCCTTTTTCCAGATGGGTTGCAGTGTTTGGTGCCCCATCCATTATCATCACTGACAGAGGATGACAGTTTGAGTCAACGCCTTTTAAAACGCTGACCAAGTTACTTGGAAGTAAACGCACCAGAACTACTTCTTACCACCCTCTGCAAACGGGTTTGTCGAATGGTTCCATCCACAGCTTAAATCCTCAGTCAGAGCACAAGCAGACCTACATCGCTGGATGGAAAACCTACCGGCCGTGCTTTTGGACATTCGTGCCACAGTGAAAGATGATCTGGGTTGCAGTGCAGCAGAGTTCATTTTTGGATCAACTATTCGCTTTCCTGGGCAATTTGTTGCCCCGACCAACATTCACACCAGTTTGGACCAAAGCAATTATGTTGACAGACTGAGGACAATGAGTGAGTTACATCACATCACACCAGAGTTCAGCAGAGTTCCACACATCTGCACAAATATATTTCGTCTTGTACCCATGTTTTTGTACGCGACAACACTGCTAGGGCTTCCCTGCAAACTCTCTACCAGGCCCCTTCAGGGTCATTACCAGGAAGGACAAGTTTTTTTCATCCTTGACTTTAATGGGAAGTATGAAACGGTCAGTTTAGACAGCTTCAAGGTCACCTACACAGATAAAGGGTCTGATACAACTCATCCTACTGCTATAAAAGAACAAACTGTAGCTACATTGACTCCACTGTTTCTGTGAACCTGCACACGAGACCACCAAGTTCAGCCCAATCCAATTCTGCATCAACCTCTTTGCCACCACCAACTGCGTTGGATGTGAGGTAAACTCATTCCGGCAGACATGTCCATTGGCCTAAGAGATTTGTGCAAGCATTGAATTCAGGCTGAAGTCTGAAGTCTTTGGTCATCGCTCCAGGGAGAGGTCGTGTAGTGACACGAATCTTTCTTTACTCTAGATAATAGCGGAAATCGGGTCGTGATAAGAAAGCAGTCGTGTGAATATTATTGGTCAATCAGTGGAGTCCTTTGAAAGAGCCAATGGGTGTTGGGGACAAGAGGCCCAGAGAGCTCGTCTCACACACGTTTTGAGCTCAAAGCGAGCTTTTCCATGCAATGCTTCCTCATTTTATTCACGTCACTCAACACATCAATATTTAAGTGACCTTTGTTCGACACCATCACGACCATTGAGTGAAGCGGATTTCCGTTTGCTTGGTTGAACAACCATGACGACAATGAACAAACAAACAAACACTCCCTTCTTTTTTCGTTCACCGCCATCTTAAAGCCACTTCACTATTAACGGCTTGAGAGATGAATTGAAGGATTTTTTTTTTAATCAACCATACTTCATTTGCAACACGTCATTGTGTTTTAAATGCGAGTTTTCTTTTTGACCTGTACTAGTTTAAATACTGGTTTAAACATCATCACCATAACCAGCCTACTAAAAGGGAACATCACAGTGTTACATATCGTTTTGGGCTCAATCTCTCAATGGTGAGGAGTCAATTAAGAAAATTAAATTATTCTTGTGTACTGATCCAGATTTTCACCAAAATCTAATCAATTTGTCCTTGTCACACACCCAACATGTCCACAAATTTCGTCTGAATCCGTCCACAACTTTTTGAGACGTCCTGCTCACAGACAAAGAAACAAACTCCGAGTAAAACCAAGTGGTGGAGCTAATAAACTCCACATTTTTCTGACAAATGGAACAAGAGTTTGTAGTCATGGTGAAACGATGCTCATAAAGTTTATACCAAGTGTTATCAAGTTTCCCTCGAGGATCAGCGGGACCTTAATTCCACTGCCAATGCCGAGGGATTTGAAGGTCGGTCACACCAAATTGGAGATAAAGGGTCTGTATGTTGACATGTCCTGTGGCACCCCGTGCCATCAATGGCTACCTAGTAAGGAGCTTAGTGAAACTTTAACCCATAGTTTTAAGAAACTTTCTCTATTCAACGTGTTTGGGACTGTTGGACAGAGTGGGGTGAGAGCTTTAAATATCTTGGATGAACAACTTCTCCTTGGCCCGTTAACATTTTGCAACTACATGGGAGCGTACACTGGATCAGCACGTCACTGCGTCCTTGGACGACTCCTCAGCACCATTCCGACACACCACTGTGTGCTACGGAATGAGGTGTTTTTATGGCGGCCGGATTGCAAATTCTGCCACCAACCTCGTTGAGAGAGGACCCAGTACCCTGGTACTCATTTCGCCAACCTCGGAAGGATGACAAGCTGAGTCAACCCCACCTGGTATTAATTCAACAGCTGAACGGGATTCAAACTCAGGACCTTCGGATTCCAAGCCCGCCACCCTAACCATTCGGCCAACACCAGGTATACTTTCCATAAGGCCTCAATTAACATTCAAATGAATCGTTCAGTGCTTATTTTATGGGTGAAGCAAAACTGCCCAAACAAGGAAAATATTTTGCACTCATTCATGCTTTGTATACACAATTCTAACAAAAAAAATGAGGCAAGAAAGACATAAATAACTAGAGTTTCCAGGGAAGCAGAACTCAACTGAACTGACTGGACAACTTTAATGCCGGCCTATGGTGGCCATTTTGTGACAGATCGGGTTGACATGCGACAGCAACTTACCTTGTGTGGTAAGAGTCTCACATACCAAGTTTTATCAAAATCCATAAATATTTGTGGACGATAAAGTCTTAACGTCGTTTCGGAGCTGAAAACAATATGGCGGCCTATGGTGGCCATTTTGTGACGGATCGGGTTGGAATGCAATAGCAAGCTACCTTGTGTGGTAAGGGTTAAACATTCTAATATTTGTGGACGCTAGAGTGTTAACGTCGTTTTCATGACCAAAAACAAAATGGTCGCCTAAGTCCGCCATTTTTCAACGGATCGGGCTGAAATGTAATACCAACCTGGTCCTTGGGGAAAGGATGATGCATGTCAAGTTTGATCAGAATCGGTTGATATTTGTGGATGCTGGAGTGTTAACGTCGAAAGGTTAACGGACGACAGACGACAGACGACAGGGTTCAGTATGTGATGAGTTAACAAGTCTTAATAAGGATTCGATCAAAATAACCACCCCACTCCAATCTTCATGCACATGCCATCACAGCGAGCAACAAGAACATCACTCGGTGGCGTGCATGCCTCCACTAAGCTGAAGATTTTGCATCCCACTGATAGGCCAGATCTGCATCCAGACCATTCGTCCTTGTCACACACCAAAATCAAATCAGCTTGTTCTCGTCACCTACCCAACTCATCCACCAAGTTTTGGCCTAATCCATCATGCGAGATATTGTTTTTGGCCCCTTTTCTCTCATTGGTGAAGAATCACTGAAAAAATTATCACATCTGGATCCGTAAACCAATATCTGATCAGTTAATCCTTAGCACACACCCAACCTGTCCACAAAGTTTTGGCCGAATCCGTGCACACGTTTTTGAGATATCCTACACAGAGACAGACAAACAAACAGAGGTGAAAACATAACCTCTATCCACCTTCAGTGGCGGAGGTTATGAGAGATGGTTAATCAATCGATGTTTATTGAACATTAAAAAAAACAAAAAACAGCAAGACCAAATCCAACTTGCTGTTAAAGCTGTTATTGGATTTAGAACAATATGTACCACAAGGTGTATCTACTGCTGGGCTTACCACTTTATATAAACGTATCTACAATAAACGTGCAGAGTTAACCCAACAGGTTAATGAAAATTGAGAAGAAACCCGGAAGAAAGAGGGGAGGGAGGGAAGGGGGTATAGTGAAAATTAAGATTACAAACACAAAGTAAAGTGCAGTCACACTGGTAACACGAGTTGTTACACTGGTTGCGGCCAAAAGAGGAACGCCAGGAAGTTCCAGGTGACAATCACGTCGTCAGCACCTTGTCTGCACAATAGTAACTGTTGAAGTTCAATCTCAGTAAAAAGTCCTCGAGGTGGGGCTGGTATCCCCTCTGCACCAGTTTAACAACCACTGCCCGGGGGGAGGAAGGGGGAGCAGGGGGGAGAAAGCCATACCATCCATTAGACATGAGCACAGGCACAAAACTCTCCCACAAGATTATCTAAATAGAACCTACACCACCCCTCTAAAATCCAAAACCCCTGGCACCTTCCTTGCACCAATGACCATTAATGGAAAAACTGCTACCACATGATAAGGGTAAATGTAATGTAGCTACTCATTGATTTTGTTTGTCTGAAATAATTAGCAATCTGCACTGAATTTGAAAAAAATCAGATTTGTTTGAATATGCAAAGATCCTCTTGTCGTATTTCAGCTTTCCCAAGTGTATGTGTGTGTTTTATATAATGCAAAGTGTGGTCCGTGCGTTCGGCTGTCTCCCATTTCCGGTGGCCGTTTCTAGTGGCCTCTGCATTTGAAAAGGTTCGCACAAAGCTCAACATTCAACCAGATGAAATGCATATCAAACGAGATACGTTTTAAACCATTAAACCTATACATTTACATTTTAAACCATTTACACATTAAAGATGCATTATAAACCTAAACATGGAATTGTGGTTTGTTTATTGACAACGTGTTAAGATATGACCTGGGCTGACAGGATGGCGTCGAGGTAACCACACGCACCTCTAAAAGCTGTCTAGCCTGGGTTCGAATTTCAGGCCAGCTATAAACTGTCTGAAAGGGGACCGAAAAACAACAACAACCACGGTTCCCGAAAAAGGCCAACCCCCGCTTTGCGGGGAAAAATGGCCTCTAAAGGCGGTTATTTTTTTGTTTTTAAATAAACTGTCATCCTGGTGTTTCACAGATTGGGTGAATCATCAATGTGTGTGCCGTCCCTCAGATGGATGTTAAACTGGGCGTAACACCAGCTAGAATTTTTCACCCCTCTCTCCCCCCTTCCCTTCTCACTCTATCCACCCCCTTTCTCTCTCACTCCCTCTTTGGGATGGGGATTGTAGGAGAGAGGGGAAGGGGTTGGAAGAGGGAAGGTAAGGAGTGTGAGAAAGGAGGGGAAGGGGTGGAGTGCAAGTTCGGAGGGAAGGGGTATGGTGGGAGGAGGGAGAAGGGAGGGGAAGGGTGGGAGTCCAGAGGGAGTGGGGTGGGAGGAATGGAAGGGGTGAGGTGGGTGTTCAGAGGGAGGGGGTAGTGAGGTGGGAGGAAGCAGGGAACAGGGTGGGATGAGGGAGGGGAAGGAGTGGGAGGAGGGACCCTGTGTTGTCCGGCAACGTCAGGTACCTTTGCTAGTGAAATATAAAACTTGCCCATAGACAGCCCACATATTTTTTACGAAAAGTCTATCCCAGCAGTCTTTTTGTTCATCTCTGTCACTCTCATCATCAACCAGTTCCACAAACCTCACTCCTCCAAGTCTCATCAGCTTGTTTATTTGCCATCCTTGCAACCCTTACCTTTGTACAAGAAGTTGGAATAGTTCTTGAAGGCTTCAAATGACTCCTGCAGTGCTCTGAAATTTGGGTGGGAAATAGATCCCTGTTGGCCCAGGTCCCATTGATGTGACACGAGCTCATTTCTGAATTTCAAAATCACTTTGAAAATGCCCAAAATTACATTCATCACAGGAGCTGCTTTGTCCGTCAGCAGCGCTCTGCCAAGTAACAGACACAACGCAAGATAATTACAAGTGGAACCACAGCATCATGTTATCAGCAGGAAATGGCAGCGATGCTTTGGGACTCGTGAAACAATTACACATGAAAATGCTTTGGGAATTGTGGAACAATTACACATTAAATCATCGATGAAGATACAACGACAACGCTCAGTGGAGAAAAATAAAATACAATTAGGTCCCCTTCAATAAAGTGCCATAAAGCTTTATAAAATGTATGCACCCATTTATCCTTAATAAAAAGTTAAAATAAAAAGTTAATAAAAAGTTAATAAAATATAATAAAAAGTTAAAAGTTATCCTTAATAAAAAGTTAACCTGGGGGAAATTAAATATTTATGTATCTACACAGTCCAACAGCTAGCCGTCTAGGTTTTGTTACCCCCGCCACCCAAGGTGGATAGAGGTTGTTTTTGCCCCTGTTTTTTGTTTGTTTGTGAACAGGATATTTCAAAAAGTTGTGGATGGTTTTGGCCAAAAATTTGTGGAGAGGTAGCGTGTGTGACAAGGACGAAATGATTCCATTTTGGTGAAGATCTGGATGCAGATCTGGATCTCAGAATTGTTTGAGTGATTCTTCACCATGGAGAGATGGGGCTAAAACCGATATATAGCAGGATATCTCAAACATTTATGGACTGTTTTGGACAAAACTTGGTGGACAGGTTGGGGGTGTGACAAGGAAGAATCGATTCATTTTTGGTGAAGACTTGAATGCGGATACGGATCAGATAATTTTTTTTAGTTGTTCAACTGATTCTTCACAATTGAGTGATAGGGCTAAAACCGATATGTGGCATGATATTTCAAAAAGTTGCATTGAGCTTATGACAAAGCTTGGTGGATGAGTTGGGTAAGTGACAAGAACAAGCCGATCAGATTGTGGTTCAGGTCCGGATCCAGATCTGACCTATCACTGGGATACAAAGCGTAAACTGTTCAGCCTGACGGAGGTATGCTCTCTACTGAGTGCCGTTCTAGTTAGATTCTCGGCTCGACTATAAACTCTCAGACTGGTGCTTCATAGGCAGGAGATCATAAAATGCACCATCCCTTAGATGATGAAAATTAAGCATAAAGCAGTGTCGGCAGTTAAATTGGCAACTGCAGCATCAATCAGCCTAAATAGGCTGTGGAAGCCTTTTATTAGCAAATCACCAATATACACACACAAACACACACGCACACACAAAGGACGAGGGCTAGAGAGCCAGAAACATGTCCAAAGATTGCTGGAAAGTTGCCAATAACAGATTACTAAAGCCAACTGAGGACCAATGAAAATACTCAATTTGCATATGTATATACTAGGAAAGGCACTCGGCGTCGCTGGGCAACGCAGTCGCTTCGTGATGGGAATATTGAGAGAGGAGAGGGAAGTGGGAGGGGATGGGGAGTAGGAGTGTGAGGAAAGAGAAGGAGGGGGAGGGAGGAGGAGGCGGGGAAGAGAGGAGCGGGTGGAAGTGGGGGTTGGGGGGGAGAGGGAAAAGGGGTGGTGGGAGCAGAGAGGGGAGAAGGAAGTGGGAAGAGGAGGGGCAGGGGAGGAAAAAGGTGAGGTGAGTGGAAAGGGATGGGAGAGAGAGAGAGAAATAGGGGTGGGAGAGAGAGGGAGGGAGATGGGGGGGGTGGGGCAGAAGAGAGAGAGGGATGGGGGAGGGGAAGGGGAGTGGGGACGGAGGAAGGGGGAGGTTACGTTATGCTTAAAGGCACCTCCCTCCTGCACGCACACACGCACACACACACACACACACACACACACACACACACACACACACACACACACACACACACACACACACACACACACACACACACACACACACACACACACACACACACACACACACACACACACACACACACACACATATATATATATATATAGATATAGACAGTACTGTACAGTATATGTAAATATAGTGCCCTCTCATAAGTATTGGAACAGTGAAGTCAAATTTATTATTGCTATATATAAAATATATATTGATTTGAGATCAAAAGATCGATTTCGTGCCACGCGGCCTAGTTTTTGAAGCTTCCGACCTTGAGGCTTGGTTCTCTCCGGGCATCCAAAGCGGTTATTTTTTCATTCGTGTGTTTGTCAAATTTCAACTCGTTATTTTTTCGTCCATGCGTTATTGTTTATTTATAGTTAGTTTTGGTTTGAATTTCCTGTAACTCGTAATTAATTAATCGTGTTCTGCTCCGCGTGTGCGGCCTTGTACCTCCGTCGGTGTTTGTTAACTTAAGTCCCCTACATCGTGTTTTGCTTGGCTCTTAGTTTTTTCCCTTCTAGCCCGAACATAATACTCTTTGTCTAACGTTTTAAATCCCCACCCCAACCCCCCCCAAAAACAAAAAAAAAACAACAAAAATTTATTTTCCTTTCTCCACGTGTGCTGTTGTCTCATCCTGTACTTTCTGTCCAGGTGTGCTGTTTGCCCCGCCCCCATTATCTCCTTGCCCTGTTCACGTGACTCGTGGTGGTCCCTCTCGGCCCTCCCCCCATTGGTATTTTGTGCATATAAGATTGTTCACGGTTCTGTTTAAATATTATTTAAATATGTTTAAACTTTCCCTTTCAGTGTTTTATTCGGTGGTATATTACAACACGCTGTTTTTCTTCCTATTTAAAAGGCTTTTTTCAATTTCCTCTCCAACTCATTCCACGTCAAAAAAAAGAAATTCAATCTCTTATACGTCTCCCTCACTACATGGTCTAAATTCACATTCATTCCACCCCTCCTCCATCGTTCTGAATCGGATTGCTAACTTGAAAATCACAACAAACCCAATTTGTTATCAATGTTCGTCTTTCATTAATCATCCACTTCCTAAACTCCCCTCTTGCCCCTCCGCTCCAAATCCCCCCCCCCTTGCACCTACACTCCCCCCTTGCCCCTCCACTCCTAAACTCACCCCTTGCCCCTCCACTCCTGAACTCCCCCCTTGCCCTTCCCCTCCTAAACTCCCCCCTTGCCCCTCCCCTCCAAATCCCCCCCCTGCCCCTACACTCCTAAACTCCCCCATTTCCCCTCCACTCCACTCCTAAACTCCCCCCTTGCCCCTCCCCTCCTAAACTCCCCCCTCACTCCTCCCCTTCAAAACTCCCCCCCAACCCCTCCCATTCAAATCTCCCCCCCATACCATTCCTCTCCAATTCTCCCTCCTCCCCCTCAAAGCTGCCTCCTCCCCACTTCGTCTCCCTTCTATCTCATACCTCCACCCCCCCCCCCAACCTTCTACTTTCCTCTGCCCCCCCTCAAACAACCCCTCACTGTGCCTCATCCCTTCACCATCAAACCTTTCATCCTCCTCATCCTTCCCTTTCTTGGAACTCTTCTGTAATCTCTGACACACGATCAACTGCTCTCCCTACCTCCCCCTCTCATCCTTCATCTTACCCTACTCCTCCCCTCCCCTGTCCTGTACCCGATGCTCCCCCTCTCTCTTCATCAACGGTATGGACCTCAAACATCTGGGGCCTTCGCTCAAACCTGACTGATCTCTCCATATTGGTTGCTTCTGACAATCCAGACTTGATCTGCTTAACAGAGACTTTCCTCCTTCAAGATGTCTCTGATTCCTTAATATCTCTTCCTGGTTACTCCCTCCTCCGGTATGATAGACATGAGCCTCGTCCTGGTGGTGGGGTGGCTATCTTTATCAAAAACTCTCTTCCTCACTCTCCTTGCACTGCCCTCTCTCCTCACCCCCAGGGGGACCTCTGGCTACGGCTTCCTCTCCGCACCCACCCTTTGTTCATATGTGTTCTGTACCGTCCTCCAAACAGTGATGACTCCATTTACATTTCACTGTCTGACAACATGGACCAACTTCTATCCACTCATCCCAACTCTCTCTTCCTCATATGTGGTGACTTCAACTGTCATCATGCCAGCTGGTTGGGCGTGGGTTCCTCTCTCACCAGTCATGGCACCTCAGCAAAGGACTTCTGTGGCTCAATGGGATTGACACAATCTGTCAATTTCCTGACCCGGATCTCAGCCAATGGAGTGAGTATCTTCTCTTCTCGACTTGGTTATGACAAACTTCCCTGCTAATGTCTGCTCCTCTTCTTCTGCTCCAATCGGTTCTTCTGATCATGTGCTTGTCAAAGTGGACATCTCTCTGGCCATTCTCAGAGAGCCTCCTCAGCGTCGCCGAGTCTGGCATTTCACTCAGGCCGACTGGGACGGTCTTCAAGCAGCCATCAATCGTCTGGATTGGTCTCCCATCTCCACTGCCTCTGACATCAATTCTTCCAAAGCAAACTGCTCTCTCTCATGCACAGATTTATCCCATCTCGTCTTCAGTTGTCTTACCCTTCCTCCCGTCCATGGTACACTGAATCTTGTGGTGAGGCAGTTGCCCTGAAACAACTTGCCTTTGCCTCTTGGAAGGCTAATCCAACTGAAGGCAATCTCAGTTCCTTCCACCAAGCTCGGAACAAGTGTGTTTCTACCCTCAGGAGTGCCAGGAAGCACTATCTCTCCACACTCAAGTATGAACTCTCAAACCTGTCTCCTTCCTCCAAATCCTGGTGGCGTCTGGTCAAATCCGTTTCTGGTGTTTGTTCCCCCTCCATCCCCTCCCTTACCTCAAATGGCTACACAGTTGACATCGCACGTGACAAAGCCGAATGCCTCAACTCTGTGTTTGCCTCAAAATCTTTAGTCCCAAACCCATCTCTCTCTGTTCCCACCTTTCCCAGTCGAACCCAACTGCTCCTGGACTCTGTGTCCTTCTCTCCTGACAAGGTGGAGGAGTTTTTGTCTAACCTTGACTCTGATTCTGCAACTGGACCAGACGGCATCAGCCCACGGGTCCTAAAATCCTGCTCTGCCGCTCTATCTCACCCTCTCTCTGTTCTTTTCACCCTCTCTTTTGCTCAACGTCATCTGCCAGCATCCTGGAAATCAGCGAACATTACCGCTTTACACAAAAAGGTGCAAAAACATATCCTTGCAACTACAGACCAATCAGCCTGCTCCCAATTATCAGCAAAGTCATGGAATCCATCATTGCTTCGGATATCAAATCCTTCCTCTTCTCCAATGGCTTGATCTCTGATCATCAATTTGGTTTCAGACCAGGTCACTCTCCTCTGGACATGCTGCTTCTGCTGTCTCAACAATGGATGGAGGTCTTCAATGCCAAACAGGAAATCAGAGCTGTCTCCCTTGACATATCACGTGCCTTCGATACGGTCTGGCACCCAGCTCTGCTCACCAAACTCTCCTCCTATGGTATCCATGGAAATCTCCATGCATGGCTTGCGGACTTCCTCTGGTCGTAGTCAACGTGTGGCCCTGAATGGATTTCTCTCATCTCCCCTTCCTGTTCAGGCTGAAGTTCCCCAAGGCAGTGTTCTGGGCCCTGTGCTTTTTCTGGTCTTTATCAATGATCTCTCCGACTCTCTGGAAAATCCTCTCTATCTCTTTGCTGATGACTCCACTCTCTGCCACTCCATTCCTCTTCCCTCAGATCGGCAGTCTGCAGCCTCCTCACTCTCTGAAGACCTGGACAAAATCACAGACTGGTCAAACAAGTGGAACATGTCTTTCAATCCTGACAAATCTCACACTCTTACGATGTCTCTCCGAAAACATCGACTGGACAACCCTCCCATCTACTTTCTCAACTATCCTCTCCAAGAAGTTCTGTCGCTCAAGCTTTTGGGTCTCACTATCTGCCATGATCTTTCTTGGGAAAACCACATTTCCAAGCTGGCCTCCAAAGCCAGTCGCCGACTGGGCATCCTCCGTCGTGCGAAGTCCTTCCTAGGCACACCTGAGCTCCTCACCACATACAAGGCTTTCATCCGCAGCTCAATGGAATACTGTTCCCCCCTCTGGGCCGGTGCTCCTGCCTCACACCTAGCTTGGCTTCACGCTGTTGAAACCAAAGCTTTCAGAATCATTGGAATCTCCCGCGATTAAGCTATCTCTGAGGGCCTTTCACTCACTCACCGCAGGCAGGTAGGTGGTCTTTCTGTCTTCTACCGACTCCTCTCCGGCCTTGCTACCCCAGCTCTCTCTGTGCTCTGTCCCCCAAATATTCCCACAGGTCACACAAGATCTGCCAGCAACCCTCTGATGGTTAAACTGCCGAAATCTCGGCTCTCTGCTCACCTTCACTCTTTCATTCCTCTTTTCTCCCGCCTCTGGAACAAACTCCCACACTCCTTTCAATCCCACTCCTCCCTCCAGGTCTTTAAAACAGCTGTTCATCACCATCTCTCATCTTCCCCCATCCAAAACCTTGATCTTTTCTTCCCCCGCTAATTCACCCCAGATCCACCTTGTTTGAAATTCCAACTTCTTTCCTGGAAGTCCTGGCAGTGTCCATATGTTTTATACCTCTCCCACCCCACCTTCCCATGCCTCCCCCCCCCAAAGCCCTCTCCCTCCCACAGATCTTTCGATGTCTCCATGTCTCTCGGTCCCTGCTCTCAAATGTTGTGTTTGTGTCCTTCCCCCTCTCTCCCCATCTTGTCTACCGCTCCCGATGTTATATGTTTTAGGTGTCGGTTTGTCTTTCTGTGTGATTAATGTTCGCTCTTTCACGAGCCTCGATCTTGTATACAAAAAAAAAGAAGAAAAAAAAGAAGAAAAAAAAGATGAATATGAGGCAAAAGTACAGAAGGTCAGTTTTTATTTTTTGGTATTTATATGAATATATGTTTTACCATTTTAGAACAATAACAGTCTTCAATCTCCCTCCTCCCACCCCCCCCCCTCTCCCCACCACTTGGCTCTCCTCCCAGGAGAGCAATAACAGTCTTCAATCTCCCTCCTCCCACCCCCCCCCCCCCTCCCCACCACTTTTTGGGTAAGCATAAGCATTGGAACAGATCAACTTAAAGTAAATTAAAGTAATATAATAGTTAGTATTTGGTTACATATCCCTTGCATGTATCGAGCATGTGACCCATCGATATCATCAAACTCTTCACTCTTGGTATCTTTGAGATGCTTTGCCAACCTTTACTGCAGCCATTCTCAGTTGTTGTTTTTATTTTGAGGTTTCTGACTTTAGTCTCCTCTTCAGCAAGTGAAATGCTCCATTGGATTACAATCAGGAGATCGACTTGGTCAGTCTGAAACCTTCCACTTTTTTCCCCTGAGGAACTCCTTGGTTGTGTTAACAGTGTTTTGGGTCTGTGTCTTTCTGCATGGTGAAGCGCTGCCGATGAGTTTGGAGGCATTTTCTTGAACATAGACAGACAAAATGTTTCTGTACATTGCCGAATTAATTCTGCTGCTGCTGATGCTGCCATCATTAGTTACATCATCATTAAAGATGAGTGAGCCAGTTCCAGAGGCAGCCATGCAAGCCCAAGCCATGACACTACCTCCACCATGGCTCACAGATGAGGTAGTATGCTTTGGATCAGATGCAGTTCTCCTGCCTTTCTCCTGTATTTGTTATGCCCAATTGTTGTGCTATGGTTCTAATTGAATTAATCTGTTATTTCAGCTTCTAAATTGCTTGATTTTCTTTCTTAGACATTTCTCTGGTCTTCATGTTGGTGTTTGCCTACGGATTCCAAAGGTAGACTCCCAAGGCATAATCAAAGGGTAAAACCAAGACGAGACATTCACAGCTCTTTTATGTCTGAACAATCAATGCACCAAGACCAGAGATCAGCCAGCTTGAGTACCAGCTTGCTGGGATGAATGATCCCGGGGTGTACCCGGATTCAGAATAGGTACACCGTATCCCTGCGCATCGTAAGAGGTGACCAAGGGTTGGTGTGAGGAAGGGCATCCGGCCATAAAAACATTGCCTCAAACAGGGAACCATGATTGTCATGGGGCCCGCAAGGCTAACCCCCGCTCTAGCGGGGAAAATGGCCTTAAAACGATCATTCATTCATTCATTCATTCAATGCACCAAGAAACCTGAGCACCCAGCGACACCTGTCAGTCATCTGTTCCAATAGTTATGCACATCTAAAATGGGGGAGAAGGGAGGGGGGGGGGGACTGAACGTAAAAAGTGCTATTGTTCTACAATGGTAAAACATACATGTAAAGAAATACGAATAAATATAATCTGACACTCTGTACTCTTGCCTCATATTCATCTTTTGATCTCCAATCCAAATTTATTGAGTACTAGCTGAATGCACCCGGCGTCACCCTGGTTCTTTTTGAATGAATTTAATCTTCTGTGCAAAGGTCTGACGCGAGCCCAGTATCGGTTAGTGCTCAAAGATTCCTTGTTCTTTCTTCTGTGGGGCCCCGTGAGAGAGAATTTTGAAAGCATGTGTTGCAATCAGTCAGATATTCCTATTAAGTGCATGAGTTGTACTTCAAGAGAATTTTGAAAGAAGAAGAAGAAGATTTATTGCGAAATGGGCCCAGCCCGGCCGAGGCGGCCTCGACCGGCCTCGCCACCTCGCCGATAACCTTCCCGGGGCCCGTCCCGACATTTTTTGTTTCACCGGTTTCCTCCTATCTTTCACCGTTCAGGAGATTAGCGCGTGCAGACAAACAAACAAACAAAAACTTACTTTTATACATATATAAGATAAGATATAGCAACAATGACAAATTTGACACAAAGCAGTACCCACATTGTTCAAGTGGTCACAGCTCAAATCCGACGCCAGAGCAAAAAGCACTTCGATCAGACAAAAACATTGTATTCTTTCAGTATGTAACTTGTGACTTGAACCAAGATTACACTGCTGTAAAGGGAATGAAATGTTTCATTCATTTCACATCCCATATCCTATTGCAAGATTACAATTTCAAATTGAGTCATGAGTTTTAATGCATAAACGAACCTGAAAATGGCATTGTTGAGGTACTCCGAATATGCGCGACATAAATCATCAAGGTTGGAAATGGCACCAAGTCTCTGACGGAACTCGCTCCATGTTACATGCAGTATCTGCGTCACAATGTACTCTTGAATGACTCTCACGAAGTGTTGCATCTCTTGGCGAAACAGGTGTAAGCCACGGAACTCGGCGGATGTTGCCGCATGATCCACCAAGTCTGAAAATTCATGAACAACTCAATATTAAGCAGAAAACACTTGTGGTTATTCTTTCGGTTCTTCACAAGAATCATTATAAAATGGCATAATATCAAAACACAATACAGCAGCCTTGACAGGGAGAGGAGATGAAAGGATTTCTTGGAGAACCACACGATGGCTACAAGAGTAGAGGAAGTCAGAAACCCAAGAGTGGAGTTGGCCTTGGATGTCGTCGGCAGAGAGTTTGGAGAGCAAGGCGGGATGTCGGACCGTATCAAAAGCTTGAGATATGTCCAGAGAGACGGTCCTGATCTCATGTCTGACATTGAGGAACTCCATCCATTGCTGGGAAAGTAGAAGCAGCATGTCCAAGGTGTAGTGACCTGGTCTGAATCCGAATTGGTGATCTGAGATGAGGTTGTGTGAGGAAAGGAAGGGTTTCATATCAACTCCGATGATGGATTCCATGATCTTGCTGATGATTGGAAGTAAGCTGATGTGTCTGTAGCAAAGGGGGTCCGTTTTTGCACGTTTTACGTAATGCAGTGATGCTGGCTGATTTCCATGCAGATGGGAGATGACCTCAGACAAATTATTGGGTGAAAAGTGCAGAGTGAGAAAGTGCAAGGGCTGCAGAGGAGGTTTTTAGGACACATGAGGTGATGCCATCCTATCCAGTTGCAGAATCATAGTGGAGGGATGCCAGAAATTTCTCCACCTTCTCCTCCACCTCCACCTTCTCAGGTGCAAAATGCAGCAGCAGTTGGGTGCGACTGGGTATGATGGGTACAGACAGTGCGGGGTTGGCAACGCAAGATTCGTAAGCAAACAGAATTGAGCTTTTTCACGAGTGGAGCCGGCTGTGGTGCCATTTTAAGTGAGGGAAGGGATGGGGTGGGGGAGAGTCCTACAGATTTAACAAGGCGCCACTAGGTTTTCGAGAAGGGAGACAAATTTGAAAGTTCAATCTTGATGATAGACAAATGTTTTCTGGCTCCTCTTTACGAAAGACACTGGGATCTTTAACGTCCACCAAGTAATGCTGACAGATGGGACGCCCAGTTTAACGTCCACCCGAGGGATGGTGCACATCGATGCCTCACCCTTCTCGTGACACATGAGTACAACAGTTTGTTGCCAGGCCAAGATTCAAACTCAGGTTACACAGCTACGCAGAGGTGCAGATCTGTCGGCCATACTGCCAGCCACGGAAGCTGAAATGTGGTGAAAATACTGGGAGCATAATTCTGGCATGTCCTATGTCCCAACGATGCCTTTATAATCCTCCTGCATAAGTAAATATTAACCGCACAATGCTAAAATGTACCGTATTAACTTTTTCCCATGATTCATGTCGTTCACCCTCACGGAAGTGCTTTGTTGGGTGCCGGGATCATGCACAGCTGATATTATGAAATGGTTGATGTAATCTTCGCTTTTGACTTTCTTGGTTGCAATTTTGAGGCATTTGAAAGTGTTGCATTCCTTTCACAGCCAATATATATATATATATACACATCATGTGACTCTGACTACTATTCGCATTTGAGTCGATCGGGGAAGGGCTGGGTGGTTGAGGTCGTTACAAAAAAAAGCTTCACTAATTTTCGCTGAAGACAAATGAGAGCTTCAAATTCTTCTGTTTCGATGGTTTTAGAATCCCAAAATGTGGAATTATAACCAATGCCTTGATCGCCATGGTAGTATCTGAAATTCCACAAATGGCCACAAAGTAACCGATGAAACGTCACAAAAAAGATTACAAGCTCATCACAAACAGAGGAATGAGGCCATTGAGGTGGTTAAGAGCAGAACTGCAACTCTGACGGTTCGAAAGTTCCGATGGGGCAATGTGATCAACGGGGTCGGTGGTCTTTCTGTCTTCTACCGACTCCTCTCCGGCCTTGCTCCCCCAGCTTTCTCTGGGCTCTGTCCCCCCAATATTCCTACAGGTCGCACAAGATCTGCCTGCAACCCTCATGTTTAAACTGCCAAAATCTAGGCTCTCTGCTCACCTTCACTCTTTCATTCTTTCATTCCCCTTTTCTCCCGCCTCTGGAACAAACTCCCCCACTCCCTTCAATCCCACTCCTCCCTCCAGGTCTTTAAAACAGCTGTTCACCACCATCTCTTATCTTCCCCCATCCAATACCTTGATCTTTTCTACCCCCGCTAATTCACCCCAGATACACTTTTTTTTTTGAAATTCCAACTTCTTTCCTGGAAGTCCTTGCAGTGTTCATATGTTTTATACCTCTCCCACCCCCCCCCCCAAGCCCTCTCCCTCCCACAGATCTCTCGATGTCCCTGCTCTCAAATGTTGTGTTTGTGTCCTTCCCCCTCTCTCCCCATCTTGTGTTCCGCTCCCCTTATTTTGTGTTTTATGTGTCGGTTTGACTTTTTGTGTGATTAATGTTAGCTCTTTCACGAGCCTCGATCTTGTATACCAAAAAATATAAATAAATAAATAAATAAATAAAAACCGCATGGTCAAACGATGCAGGAAATGCAGAATTTGGTCTCGTTGCCAACCGGAAGGAATTCACTCATTAGTTTCACAACAGTATCCCTTGCATCCACATGCAAGTAGAGGTGAGATACCAAAAATCCACACAGCAGAACGAGCAAGTCATTACAAGGTCATCGTTTGAGTGCTTCCATGCGTGAGCAAAATCAGATAAAATATTCAAAATATTCTTGGTTATTTCATGACATTTCAATTTCACGTTTTCACATCACTGCCACTGTCAGCAGACCCAACTGTAGATTTGTATTCATACACAGTGTAAAATTAGAACAGGGAAAATGAAAACTGTACCGGAATGCTGCAGGTGAAACCAAACGTCTTTCAGAGTCCACACCATCCTCTTCAGCTGAAGCATGAAGGAAAACAGTCGGTTGTATTTCCCGATGCAAGACTCTGTTATGACGATGTTGGCAGGCCACGGCACCTGGAAGCAAACATTTCGCACACACGCACTCTAACAATCAGTTGTGATGCCATTTTTGTTGATCCAGAGGCAGAGCTAAGGGAATGTGGTTAACCAGCCATTACATGTGTAACGCACATTCGCGAGTGCATGAAGAACTTCATCCCACTTCAGCAACTGTGCCTGCATGGCTCGTTTCGTACGCACGCCACTGTCCCATTCACAGTGCACTGTTAATCGGTATCCATAGGATATTTCTGCGCCGTGGTTACGTGCACATCATACACGGGCCGTTGTGTCACACACACACCAACATGGACAGTCGTTTTTAAGCAACTAGGGGGCCCGTTGGTCCATTGTACCAAATTTTCATTGCTCTTCATGGCCTTGCAGCATACCTGCCTGCCAGACTCAGGGGGGGGGGGGGGGACTTTTGGGTCCTCGGGGATTTTAGGTCATCAAGTACTTTTTGGGTCCTTGGGGGACTTTTGCGTCTTTGGGTCATTAAGGACTTTTGGGTCATCTGGGTCTTTTGGGTTCTCGGGGTCATCAAGGACTTTTGGGCTCTTTGGGGACTTTTGGGTCATCTGGGTCTTTTGGGTCCTCGGGATCTTTTGGGTCCTTGGGGATTTTGTGGGTCATCAAGAACTTTTTTGGTCCTTGAGACTTTTGGGCCATTAAGGACTTTTGGGTCCTCGGGGACTTTTGTGCCATTAAGAACATTTGGGTCATCAGGGTGTTTTGGGTCTTTTGCGTCTTTGGGTCATTAAGGACTTTTGGGTCATCTGGGTCTTTTTGGTCCTCGGAGTCTTTTGGGTCATCAAGGACTTTTGGGCTCTTTGGGGACTTTTGGGTCATCTGGGTCCTTGGGGACTTCGGGGGTCATCAAGCACTTTTTTGGTCCTTTTGGATCATTAAGGACTTTTATGCCATAAAGAACTTTTGGGTCATCGGGGGTCTTTTGGGTCCTTGGGGTTTCAAGTGCTAAAGGGTCTTCCCAGGTCGAAGAGGTCTCAGCAGTCTGGAGGGTTAAAAGGTACATTTGAATAGTGTGTAATTAATTAATAAACGTCAAAACGTATGTGCGACACGACACGACACGACACGACACGACACGACACGACACACACACACACACACACACACACACACACACACACACACACACACACACACACACACACACACACACACACACACACACACACACACACACACACACACACTAGACGGAATGAACTCGGTGTTAAGGAAGTGAACAACAGCATGTTGCTAAATATGGTTTTTGGGAACATTCGGATTTTCATAAAACCATTAGCATAGCAATTAATGAACAAATAATTAATAAATTAATAATAAAAATTAGCATAGCACAGCAATTAAAAAATTAACGCAACAGAATTTGAGAACACCATCATGCAAAGCAAGTGTCACATGAGTAGGGGAAGGCGGGGCAAGCTGATCATAGGGGTAAGTTGAGCCACCACCTCCCAGCCAGTTATGAATGAGTCAGACTTTGTGGTGGCGCCATCTATAGATGCCCCATTGCATAACTCCAAATTCTGCCATTGTTTTCTAAATTGAAACAGAAACCAGTGTTGCAGAGGGAAAAATCCGATTTTCAGCCATAAAAGTAAAAAGGTGTAAAACAGGTAAGTTCACGTTTCTTCCATATGCAGCATAGATATAATATGGATATCAGATGACAATTGTTAGTCCAGGTATGTCTCCATTCTTGTCATAGACTTTAATACGATGGATGCATAGAATATGTGTGTATGTGGAGACGTCTCAGAAAGTTCAGACTGGGGTAAGTTGAGCCAGACCCTACGGGGCAAGTTGAGCCATTCCCGTAGGGTCTGGCTCAACTTGCCAACTCATGTTGGTGGAGATAATAATAATTAGCATTTATAATGCGCTTTTCCCCAAAGGCTCAAAGCGCTTACAGAATACCATATTATTACCCCGGTCATTGGATACATTGCGAGCCTGCACCACACTGGGTGTACCATCTCCACTCCCCGGGGAGCATTCCTTGCCGTGCTGCCATTTCAAGCGCTCCGAGCAAAGCTCGGGCAAATGTGCTGGCAAATCAAGATTTGTGCATTACATTGCTCGGGTTGATGTATTGAATGGAGAGGAATTTCAGTTTGAAGGTGTCTTCCTGCAGAAGGTTGCTGGAAAAGTTGGATCTGACAACCCAGTGTTTGTTCCAAACCCAAAGGATGAAGCAGGATTTGAACTGGAAGACATCGTGCGTAAGCTGCCACAGCCTAAGTGCGTTGGCAGTTCTGCCCGTTGTTCTGGACAGCTTGTGTTCAATTGTGACTTGTCAGTTTGGCAGCTTAATTGACTTGATTTCTGACATGTTTTAGTTTTAGTTCCAGATCCAAATGATGAAGCTGGCATTGATGAGCAAGATATT
This sequence comes from Myxine glutinosa, assembly GCF_964187855.1. Classification (NCBI taxonomy): domain Eukaryota; kingdom Metazoa; phylum Chordata; class Myxini; order Myxiniformes; family Myxinidae; genus Myxine; species Myxine glutinosa. The sequence goes on along the minus strand of NC_136271.1, from coordinate 108,601,006 downwards.
GTGCCTTAATTGCCAGTCTGACTGTTGGCCTTTCTGGGTGTATTTGGGACACTTTTGTTTTATTGTGACTTAAAACTGTGGCAGCTGTTTTCAACTCAATCCAGCTGCCACATTGAATTATAACCATGAACACAAGGCACATGTAAATATTTCGTTCAGTGTTGTAACAAGTACATTAAATATTTTTCAGGCAGACCAATTTTTGTACTTCAGTTATCTTTATTTTGGGCAATGATCAACTATTTGGGATACTTTTTGTTTAATTGACTTGAAACTGTGACAGGTGGATTGAGTTGACTTTTCTTACCACAGTTGACAATCTTGTTTTTCTATGAGAGTGACTCAATTTGTTCGTAACTGATTACTATAACCATGAACACAAGGTAATCATTTCGTTCAGTGTTGTAGAACTTTACAACATTAAATATTTTTCTGGCAAAACAATGGTTTTCTACTTTAGTTATCTTTATTTGGGGCAATGATCAACTTACCCCTATGTGGTACAACTTACCCCAGAGGTTGGATCAACTTACCCCTCAGGTGGGGCAAGTTGAGCCATTTGGCCTCCGTTTTTTCAAAGGTCACAGTGACTTTCAGTGTGGGGATAGAAAGTAAGAACTAGCTACAAAATGTTTCCCAAGGATTAAATTAGAAGGCAAGATACTCATTTGTGCAAGATCATCAGTAAGTTCAGTCCTAACATTCCAAGAACAAAAACTGGCTCAACTTGCCCCGCCTTCCCCTATGTGGCCTGCTGTGCAACATGAAGTAACATAGAAAAACAAAAAAGTGAAGTAAACAATTTTTTTTTTTACAGTTATTTGGATGGACGTAATGACGAGGGCACGTAAAGGAACACAGACTGACAGTGAAATGGCCAAGGAAGTGCAACACTGGGAGTCAGCCAGAACTATAATTCTTGGAACTTGGTTGTTCATTTGCAAGCCATGACGATACATGGCAAAAGTACACGCAGTGTCACTCTGAAAACCCTTAAAGACCCCGTACCTCTAAAACCCCCAAAAGAGCCTTTAAAACATTGAAAACTCAAAATACACCAAAGACCTAAACAACCTCGAAAACCCTTAACAACCCTGAAGACCCAAAATACCCTGAAAACCGTTAAAGACCCAAAATACATTAAACACCACGAAGACCCCAAAGACTCGGATGGATGCTAAACTGAGCGTCCCGTCTGTCGATATTCAGTAGTGGACGTTAAATGGGAGTTCCGTCTGTCGGTATTCGGTAGAGGACGTTAAATGGGAGTCCCATCTGTCGGTATTCAGTGGTGGATGTTAAACGGGAGTCCTGTCTGTCGGTATTCGGTGGTGGACGTTAAATGGGAGTCCTGTCTGTCGGTATTCGTTGGTGGACGTTAAATGGGAGTCCTATCTGTTGGTATTCAGTGGTGGACATTAAATGGGAGTCCCATCTGTCGGTATTCAGTGGTGGACATTAAATGGGAGTCCCATCTGTCGGTTTTCAGTGGTGGACATTAAATGGGCGTCCCCTCTGTCGGTGTTCAGTGGTGGACATTAAATGGGAGTCTCATCTGTCGGTATTCGGGGGTGGACGTTAAATGGGAGTCCTGTTTGTCGGTATTCGTTGGTGGACGTTAAATGGGAGTCTCGTCTGTCGGTATTCGGTGGTGGACGTTAAATGGGAGTCCTGTCTGTCGGTATTCAGTGGTGGACGTTAAATGGGAGTCTCGTCTGTCGGTATTTGGGGGTGGACGTTAAATGGGAGTCCTGTCTGTCGGTATTCGTTGGTGGACGTTAAATGGGAGTCCTGTCTGTCGGTATTCAGTGGTGGACGTTAAATGGGAGTCCCATCTGTCGGTATTCAGTGGTGGACATTAAATGGGAGTCCCATCTGTCGGTTTTCAGTGGTGGACATTAAATGGGCGTCCCCTCTGTCGGTGTTCAGTGGTGGACATTAAATGGGAGTCTCATCTGTCGGTATTCGGGGGTGGACGTTAAATGGGAGTCCTGTTTGTCGGTATTCGTTGGTGGACGTTAAATGGGAGTCTCGTCTGTCGGTATTCGGTGGTGGACGTTAAATGGGAGTCCTCTCTGTCGGTATTCAGTGGTGGATGTTAAATGGGAGTCTCGTCTGTCGGTATTCGGTGGTGGACGTTAAATGGGAGTCCTGTCTGTCGGTATTCAGTGGTGGACGTTAAATGGGAGTCTCGTCTGTCGGTATTTGGGGGTGGACGTTAAATGGGAGTCCCACCTGTTGGTATTCAGTGGTGGACGTTAAATGGGAGTCTGTCTGTCGGTATTCGGTGGTGGACATTAAATGGGAGTCCTGTCTGTCGGTATTCGTTGGTGGACGTTAAATGGGAGTCCTGTCTGTCGGTATTCGGGGGTGGACGTTAAATGGGAGTCTCGTCTGTCGGTATTTGGGGGTGCACGTTAAATGGGAGTCCCACCTGTTGGTATTCAGTGGTGGACGTAAATGGGAGTCCCGTCTGTCGGTATTCAGTGGTGGACGTTGTTAAATTGGAATTCAGAATCATTGGAATCTCCTGCGATGAAGCTAACTCCGAGGGCCTTTCACTCACTCACCGCAGGCAGGTTGGTGGTCTCTCTGTCTTCTACCGACTCCTCTCCGGCCTAGCTCCCCCAGCATCACTGTGCAGACTATACTGCAGCGCCCTCGCCAAGACTGCATTCAGCACCAATGGCTCTGGCCCCCAAATATTCCTACAGGTCGTACAAGATCTGCAAATAACCTTCTTCTGGTGAAACTGCCAAAATTAAGACTCTCTGCTCACCTTCACTCTTTCATTCCTCTTTTCTCCCACCTCTGGAACAAACTCCCTCGCTATCTTCAATCCCACTCCTCCCTGCAGGTCTTTTAAACAGCTGTTCACCACCATCTCTTGTCTCTTCCTCCATCCAAAACCTTGATCTTTTCTACCCCCGTTAATTCACCCCAGATCCACTTTTTTGAAATACCGACTTCTTTCCTGGAAGTCCTAGCAGTGTCCATGTGTTTTATACCTCTCCCACCCCTACCCCTTTCCCATGCCTCCTCCCCCCCAAGCCTTCTCCCTCCCACAGATCTCCCGATGTCCCTGTTCTCTACTGTTGTACTTGTGTGCTTCCCTCTCTCCCCATCTTGTCTCCCGCTCCAATTATTATACGTTTTATGTGTCCGTTTGCATTTTTGTGATTAATGTTAGCTCTTACACAAGCCTCGATCTTGTATACAAAAAAAAAAGACCTCAAAGATCCTTGAAGACCCCAAAGACCCAAAACATTCCGAAGATCCAAAGGATCCCGAACACCCAAAAGACCGGTGCCTGCAAATTACCTGTCGGGTACGCAATACGTGTCTCTCTGTCTCTGTCTCTCTCTTTGTCTCTATCCATAATCACCACAAATGATAGCTCAAGTATGTGTGTTAACTGTCTGGTTAAATTTGTACATGGAAACAATCAACATTTACTATCATTGCAAATGGACGGAGGAATTGACAGGCAACAACCAATATCTAAACAAAGATGTCAGGATGGTTTCACATAATACTCTCTTGTGACCATCCCTCATCCCTACCTTGGTTGCATTCGTTTTGGCAAATCATCCCTACATGCTTTTACATTTTAAGAAAAACTTTTTTTTAATTACTTGTCAATAATAACGATGATGACAATGACACCATTTGCACCGTGCATGTGCAGAGGATTTCACAGGTATAAGTGAGGGCTGAAACCAACAGGACGTGATTTTGTATAATGGGAGCCAATAATACCATGGATACCGTTTATTACCTTCACCAATGAAGGTGGGCGGAGGGGAGGTTATGTTTTCACCCCTGTCTGTCTTGTCTGTCTGTATGTTTGTCTGTGAACAGGATATCTCAAAACGTTGTGTATGGATTCCGACTAAATTTGGCGGACAGGTTCGGAGGGTGACAAGGCCAAAATCGATTCGATTTTGGTGAAGATCTGGATACAAGAATTCTTTTTAAGTGATTCTTCACCACTGAGTGATTGGGCCAAAAACAACACAGAACATGATATTTCAAAAAGCTGTGGACGAGTTGTGACACAACCAGATGGACGAGTTGGTTAGGCGACAAGAACAAGCCGATTCGATTTTGGTTCAGGTTCGGATTCAGATCTGGCCTATCAGTGGGATACAAAATGTAAACTGTTCAACCTGGCAGGGTATGCTCTCTCCCGAGTGCCATTCTAGTTTATACATATACAAGTAAACTCAAAGCACGGAAAGTAAAATTATAAATTATAATGATCAACTATGTTTCAGGAACAGGTAGTACATCGCATGATCCATATTACACATTATAAAGTGCATTTCTTCATGCACATATCCTTTCAAAAGTGCAGCACAATGATAATATGCAGTTGTGGCCAAAAATATTGGCACCCTTGCACCTTTTTCAAATAACTCACAATATTCTCGAAAAAGAAGTCGAAATTGACAAAAGTATTTTGTCTCCACAATTCTTTATTTCCCTGTTAATATTACAAGCCTGGTGTTGGCTTAGCGGTTAAGGTGCCGGCTTGGGATCCTAGGATCCTGGGTTCGAATCCCGGTCGATCGCTGAATTAACGCCAGGGGGGGGGGGGGGGGGGGGGTTGACTCAGCCTGTCATCCTTTCGAGGTCGGCAAATTGAGTACCAGCTTGCTGGGATGAATGATCCCGGTGTATACCCCGGTTTAGAATAGGTACACCGTATCCCTGTGCATCGAAAGAGGCGACTAAGGGTTAGCGTCAGGAAGGGCATCTGGCCATAAAAAAAAAACATTGCCTCAAACAGGGAACCATGATTGTCATGGGGCCCGCAAGGCTGACCCCCGCTCCAGCGGGGAAAATGGCCTTAAAACGATCATTCATTCATATATTCCTGTTAACATTACAGAACCTTTATTTTTGATTCAGAACTTAATATAATCCATTTAAATCAGAAAATAAAAAGAAATGGCATTGACAAAATTATTGACACCCTCGACTTAATATTTGGTAGCACAGTCTTTGGACAAAATAACTGCAGTCAAGTGCTTCCTATAGCCATGAATGAGCTTCCTACACCTCTCTACTGGCAGTCTGACCCACTCTTCTTGTGCAAACTGCTTCAGTTCTCCCAGATTTGAAGGGTGCCTTCTCCCAACTGCTGTTTTAATATCTCCCCACAAGTGTTCAATGGGATTTAGATCTGGACTCATTGCTGGACACTTCAGAACAGTTCAGCGTTTTGTGTTGAACCATTCCTGGGTGCTTTTTGAAGTGTTTGGGGTCATTGTCCTGCTGCAAGACCCATGACCTTCGACGGAGACCCAGCTTTCTGACACTGGGTTGAACATTGCGCTCCAAAATGCCTTAGTAATCTCCTGATTTAATGATGCCATGCACACATTCAAGGCACCCAGCGCCAGAGGCAGCACAGCAACCCCAAAACATCACTGAACCTCCATGTTTGACTGTAGGGAAGGTGTTCTTTTCTTTGAAGGCTTCATTTTGTTTTCTGTAAACACAGAGATGATGTGCTTTCCCAAAACGCTCTAATTTGGTCTCATCTGTCCACAGGACATTCTCCCAGAAGGGTTTTGGCTTGTTCAGGTGTGTTTTGGCAAACTCCAGTCGGGCTTTCTTCTGTCTCTCTCTCAGCAGTGGGGTCCTCCTGGGTCTCCTAGCATAGAACCCACTTTCATTGAGTTGGCGACGGATGGTGCGAGTTGAAACTGTCTTTCCTTGTGTCTGAAGGTCAGCTTGAATCTGTTTGGCAGTTGATCGAGGTGCTTTCTCCACCATTCAAACAATCATTCGCTGCAATCTTCCATCAAGTCTTCTCTTGCGGCCACGTCCAGGGAGGTTGGCTACAGTGTCCTGGGCCTTAAACTTCCTGAAAACATTGTGTACGGTGGACACAGTAACATCAAGGTCTCTGGAGATGGACTTGCAGCCTTGAGATTGTCCATGCTTGGCTACAATCTTGTATCTGACCTCCTCAGACAATTCTCTGGTTTTCTTTTCTTTCTCCATGCTCATTGAGGTACACACAGTGACACAAAAGAGCAGAATGACTCCTTTTCTTTATTAAAAACTGGTTGAATGAGTGATTTTTATTTTGCAGGCACCTGCAACACACCGCAGGTGAGTTCAATTCCAAAGTAAAGGAGAATCACCTGCTTGAAATCTGATTATTTCTAACAACTTCTAAAAGGTGCCAATAATATTGTTATGTTTATGTGGGGTAGGCATTGGAATACCTTAGGCCAAGTAGAATTGCATCGCGTAGTGTGCTCCGTATGTCGTGTAGCCACCTTCATGTATGCAAGTCAGGCCAGATGTCGCATAAGGTTGTATATTTGTCTTCATGCGAGGGGTGGAGCTAAGCTAATTAGTTAGGGTATGAGGAATAATTCCCTATATGTAAATCGCCTCTGTAGTTTTCCCTTTGTTCTGCATGATACATGGAACACCAGCCATTCATTCCGTACATATACTAAATAAACCCCATAAAAGCCACCGGATCGGGACATTCGAACACTACCACTGACGCCACCAGCCGAGTCATTTGAAGGGGTGGCAAGAAAGGCCGTGAGGCCACGCCCCGAGGAATGATTGGTCAGGGCAATGGACTGATGCGATGGGACTTTTTCATTGGAGCGCGCGCGGACGTCATCACAGAATGTTCCAGCACGAGGGATAAAAAGGACACGTCCTGCCATTTTCCATCTCTTGGCTCTGGGTTTACATAGTGTGCAGTCGCACGTCTCTCTTGGTTCGTGGCTGGCATAAGGAGTGGTCGCAAGTTGACTCGATCGTGGGTTCATGACAGGCGGTGGCAGCTTATTATTTGTTCTCTCTTGCCCTGGTCGCATTTTCGCTCTCCCTGTTCCAGGCTGTGGGAAAGGCGGATGCATCCTTCTCTTGTCTCACCTCGGTGCTTTGTGGAGCGGATGCCGAGGAAGGAGCGAGGGCCTGTTCGCTTCATGTTCGGCGGCTGGCTGGTGAACGGACTTGGCGCCAACGCGTGTTTTCCCGCACAGGGACGCGGGGCCTGTGACGACCCCGGACGGTCATGGATGAAGGGGATTTCATTCAATCCCCATCCTGATGGGGGCAGCACTGTTCCAGGCCAAAGGCACTGTGACCCAATTCCCTGGTGTCTGGTTGTCTCGCTTTGAAAAACTGTTGACATTATCCCATGCTTTGGCCTCGGCAAGACATTCTTGCCGAATGCGACTTATCCTGCCCTGTCAACTTTGTACAATTTATCTTTGAGGTGGCAGTCTGTGTCTTTGGGAAGGGATTTGATCATAGGATGTGGTTTTGAGTTCCTTTGTCCTAGAGGAAAGTATATTAAGCCGACTACGGGTTCTGACTGGCTGAGATGTTGGGGCCAGCTGTGTGAGGAACATGATGTCACTGTGATGTGATGTTACTGGCCTACACGCCACGCCAACATCTTCCATGCATGTATTCTTATCTATAATAAACCTCTTGTACACTGCGAGTTTAACAAGGTGCTTATTCCTGGGAGAGGGATTCAAACCCACTACACGGACGCCAGGCAGAGTAGCAGGCAAATGCACCAGACACATTTTATTACTTTCGTTATTTTCCCCTTGTGTTGTAATTGTGTCTGAGTGGAGGATCCTCAATATAGGAATTTTAGTACCGCACATTTCTTGCTATCCTGGCATTTATTTTGTTAAACCCTTTATTTGATGCATTTCAATTCCTTGTGTTGTCCGTTTATTTGTTGTGGGAATCGGATAACCCCGTGCCGCGTCCGTCCGTCCAGGTAAGCTTTCTGCCCTCCACTACACCCTCACGCATATAAATGACACCGCCAGAGTTTGAGTGAACACCTCGGAGTTAAAGCTCGGTTGGCCATCCGTCACCAGGGGTGTTAATCCCGGCGGGGACACGACAATATTGTCGGTGCCATTTTAGGATTTCTGTGTGGAATAAGCTAAGATTTAGTAATTTTTTCAGCCTTATTTGTTTTGTTCCGCTGCAAACCAAAGAAATACATATGTGGATACCAAAATAGTTTTTAATTTCAACAATTTTCTGGAAGAAATTGTGCATTATTTGAAAAAAGTGCAAAGGTGCCAATATCTTTGGACACAACTGTATACCATCAGTATCAGAACTATCAGATATACCTTATTCATGTAAAATAAATCTAATTTTAAAGGCAGTTTTAATCATACTGATGCACAATATGCACCGTAGAAAGGTAATAGTGGGTCTGGGATAGAGTCACACATATATAGAACTGAAATGCAGCATGTACCTCATCACTCATGCAGAGATATATGGAGGATAACCGACCTCAGATGGCCTCCTATTAGTAGTAACTGCAGAGAGTGATCAACAAAGGCTCACCTTGTATTTCAACTCAACACAACTTAATGCCATGGGATCATTGGGCTTAAAAGTCTCAGGAAAGCTTTTGAGTGCGAATGACAAGTGATCGGCAATGGTGCCATCACCGTGCAGACTGTACTGCAGCGCCCTCGCCAAGACTGCATTCAGCACCAATGGGTTCAACATCTCACGAGGGCCCAGGCCCTCACCCATCTGCCAAGACAAGAAGGCTGGTGTCAAAAAGTATAACAACTGCCTACAAACCTGGCTTGAGTGTCGATATCAATCTAAACCCGTAGCACACCTGAGGTGAATTACAATGATCAATTACACATCGTATAATAATTCAAATAGAAATGTGATGTGAACTTCAATAATTATAATTGTCAATTACAATACGTCCTCTCCATAGTAGTTAGGTGAACATCCATGGTGAATGGAGGAAGGAAAGTCCATTATGGGGTCCTTAGAGATATGCTGCTGAGGTTAGAATATGGTCAACTTGGTTAAAAAACCTGGATTACTCTGTAATTTGACCTTGTAAGTAAAAGATATGCCGTTGTTTTCTTCTTATTTTTAAAAGAAAGAAGCCATCTTTTAAGACCACAACAAATATGGGGAAACTTTTTCTTCACTCCCCACCCCCCAATCCTCCCCAATCATAAATGTCATGTACATTCCCATCAACGCTCCTCCATCCAACATTTACTTTTCTATCCCTACACTTACACTCCTCTAACCTAATTTGCTCTCCTATCATATCCCTCTTCTCATTCAACACCAACACTAATACTAATACTAACTAACACTTAGGGCCCAATTTTTTTTAATGCCGTAAACAAACTTTGGTACATTACGGGTGATGATGGTTGTGGTCAAGTTTCATCAAAATTATGTGTAGTTTAAGAACAGAACAGAACTATCTTTAGAGGCCATTTTTTCCCGCAGAGCAGGGGTTGGCCTTTTTCGGGCACCTTGGTCCCCTCTTTGAAGCAATGTTTTACGGCCGGATGCCCTTCCTGCCGCCAACCCTGCTTCTTGCGACACACAGGGAATTACCAGTGAACTGGTGCTCAATTTGCCGACCTCAACTGAGACAGGCTGAGACTGATGACAGGCTGAGTCAACCCCCCTGGTGTTAATTCAGCGATCGACGGGGATTCTAACCCAGGATCCTAGGATCCCAAGCCAGCACCCTAACCGCTAAGCCAACAACAAGCTCCGATGTGTAGTTTAAGAGAGGAAAGTAAATACCTATTTTTGAGGGGGTGGGGGGGGGGGGGGGTCAAACATGGGGCCACTTTGACCTCCCCCCCCCCCCCCCCATACACCTCCTTAGACCATGATTTTCTTAATGCCGTGAACAAACTTTGGTACATCACGGGTGATCAAGGTTTTGGTCAAGTTTCATCAAAATCGTGTGTGTAGTTTCAGAGAAGAAAGCAAATGCCTATTTTGGTATTTTGGGGGTAGGGGTAGGTCAAACCTGGACTCACTTTGACCCCTGCTAGACCCCCTTCGGCCCCAATGTAATGCCGTGAACAAAGTTGAGTTACAACATACCAAATATCAATTTAGCCAAGTTTAGTCACAATCCCATCAGCAGCTTTGGAGAAGAAGTTCCAAGTGTTGAGAGACTGATGGACTGATGACGCGCCATCCCATAAGCACTCCGGAACTACGTTCCAGCTGAGCTAAATATCGGACATATGGTTGCTGCGCAGTCCGCAATTTTTCGGCGGTATGCCCCATTAACCTGCAGTTTTCCCATTCGCTTTACGTAGCAGACATATCAAAATTTGCATATATAAATATGTAATTAGCTAATAATGAAAAACGTAATGCGTGTATGATGATTAAACTTCACAGACATGTTCACATTGACATTATCGACGTGTGCCAAATTTCGTTTTATTTTGTCGCTTTACGGCTGAGATCCCAGGTGGAGGTGAAACCCCCAGCTTTGAGAAGGTCCAAAATAACCCGGTCTGGTGAGCATAAAACAAACTAGCAGATCAAACGAAGATGGCTCAAAACACTGATAGCAGGAAACATGAGTGGGCATGGATGAAACGGAAAAGTTCGACAAATTGATAGCGCAATTGCATTTCGTTTGTATTAAATCTTACCTTGTCAAACAGCTGATCGCTCAAAGACTGCGCAAACTCCCCATCCTCCAACAGGAGAAAATGCTGCAGTGTTTCAAAATGCTTTTCGATGTTTAGATCAACAAAGAAAAAATCCAGTACAGCTTTGTTCACAATATTCACCCTGTGAATGTACAGAAAATGCTACATTCAATCTGATGCTTACTTTCCTGCAGTCAATCACCCCCCAAAAAACAACATCAACAAAGAAATATATGAGATGGTGGCATAGACCAAGGTGTGTCCACACCTGCATGAAAAGCAGTCTATCATTTTAGGAGAGGTTAGAGGGTTTTTGAATGTAATTAACAATTGGCATTGAGCTATTTACACTTACTGTGTGCGGATAGGTGGTAGGAGTGAGCGTTGCATCAGGATGGGCAAGGATATCATCTCGCTTGCCTGTACGGCTCCATCAGGAATCTCCCAGCTTGCTTTTGTACCCATCAGGAAAAGGGGTCTGGGTGGCTCCGCTGCAATTTTACAGGTATGAGCAGATCATTGGAGGGGGGGGGGGGGGGGGGGGGATAAACAAAATGAATGCTTACTACTTGCAATGGAAACTTCACCAGACATTCCAATGGAATTGAGGAGAGATAGAGTAACGCACAGTAAATATTTGTACAATAACCCTGAATAATATCCAGGTAGATGCCCTCTCTGACTGTCCTAAAATTAAACAAGTTTGATTGAAATCCCTTTAGCTGTTCTCAAGTACCACATTTTTCCCAGACATGACAGGTTTCACATCGATCGGTGAAGTGGTTTTGGAGAAGGGGTTTTTTTTGCCTGCTAAAAAAAGGGCTGCCAAGCCATGTGACTTATGACATCAAAAATGTCCACTCTGCATATGTATGGGTAGGGGATCACGTTTGTGAAGTTTCATGCTGATCGGATAAGGTTCGTTTTTTTCTATCCAAGATGGCTGCCAAATCACGATCTACGATGTCATCATTTTCAAAATATATGCAGCAATGGTGTTAGATGACATTTGTAAAATTTCGTATCAATAGGTTGAACGGTTTCTGAGATATAATTATTTTATATTTTCCTTCAATCCAATATGGCTGCCACACCATGTGACATATGACCTTAAAAATGGACTTCCGTTTCCGGTCTTGCTGGCGAGGGTTCGTTTATTCGCAGCTCTACACGCTCTCCATCGAAATCGAAGTTAAGTAATTGTTCCCATTTGTATTTTCGTTATAACTATTTCTTTTATGGTGTATGTACGTATATTGTCCCGACGAAGATTTTCGGTGCAAATCTTTCATACCTGTATTGAAAATCGTGTTAATTCGTGTCGTGTCTTGAGGCCTTGTACAGTGAACACTGTACAACCTTGAGGCTTTGTTTTTCTCTCAGCGGTCCGTCGTTTGTGAAACCAATAACTTTCGTTCTCTGTTTTCGCAGTCTTTTCACCCCATAGCCTACTTCCTTATGTAAATCTCAACTCAAAAAAACAAAAAAAATAAGACATTACCTTCTCTGTGCTCATTCGTTTATTCATTCTTATTCGTTCGTTCGTTCTTCGACCACGTGTTTCTCCCCCATTTCCCCAGATTGTCAAATTTCAACTCGTTATTTTATCGTCCATGCGTTATTGTTTGATTATAGTTAGTTTTGGTTTGAATTTCCTGTAACTCGTAATTAATTAATCGTGTTCTGCTCCTCGTGTGTGGCCTTGTAGTTGTACCCCCGTCGGTGTTTTGTTAACTTAAGCGTGTTTTGCTTGGCTCTTAGTTTTTTCCCTTCTACCCCGAACATAATACTCTGTCTAACGTTCTAAATCCCCCCCCCCCCCAAAAACAAACAAACAAACAAAAAAACAAAAAAAAAACAAAAAACATTTATTTTCCTTTCTCCACGTGTACTGTTGTCTCATCCTGTATTTTCTGTCCAGGTGTGCTGTTCGCCCCGCCCCCATTATCTCCTTGCCATCCACCGTTTGCCCTGTTCACGTGACTTGTGGTGGTCCCTCTCGGCTCTCCCCCCGTTGGTATTTTATGCATAGAAGATTGTTCACAGTTCTGTTTAAATATTATTTAAATATGTTTAACCTTTCCCCTTCTGTGTTTATTTCAGTGGTATATTACAACACGCTGTTTTTCTTCCTATTTAAAAGGCTTTTCTCAATTTCCTCTCCAACGCATTCCACTTCAAAAAAAAGAAATTCAATATCTTATACGTCTCCCTCACTACATGGTCTAAATTCACATTCATTCCATCCCTCCTCCATCGTTCTGAATCGGATTGCTAACTTGAAAATCACAACAAACCCAATTTGTTATCAATGTTCGTCTTTCATTAATCATCCACTTTCTAAACTCCCCTCTTGCCCCTCCCATCCAAATCCCCCCCCTTGCACCTCCCATCCAAATCCCCCCCCTTGCACCTACACTCCTAAACTCCCCCCTTGCCCCTCCACTCCTGAACTCCCCCCTTGCCCTTCCCCTCCTAAACTCCCCCCTTGCCCCTCCCCTCCAAATCCCCCCCCTTGCCCCTCCACTCCTGAACTCCCCCCTTGCCCTTCCCCTCCTAAACTCCCCCCTTGCCCCTCCCCTCCAAATCCCCCCCCTTGCCCCTACACTCCTAAACTCCCCCCTTGTCCCTCCACTTCTAAACTTCCCCCTTGCCCCTTCCCTCCAAAACTCCGCCCTTGCGACTCCCCTCCTAAACTCCCCCCTCACTCCTCCCCTTCAAAACTCCCCCCGAACCCCTCCCATTCAATTCTCCCCCCATACCATTCCTCTCCAATTCTCCCTCCTCCCCCCTCCTCCTCCAAGCTGCCTCCTCCCCACTTCGTCTCCCTTCTATCTCATACCTCCACCCCCCCAAACCTTCTACTTTCCTCTGCCCCCCCTCAAACAACCCCTCACTGTGCCTCATCCCTTCACCATCAAACCTTTCATCCTCCTCATCCTTCCCTTTCTTGGAACTCTTCTGCAATATCTGACACACTATCAACTGCTCTCCCTACCTCCCCCTCTCATCCTTCATCTTACCCTACTCCTCCCCTCCCCTGTCCTGTACCTGATGCTCCCCCTCTCTCTTCATTAACGGTATGGACCTCAAACATCCGGGGCCTTCGCTCAAACCTGACTGATCTCTCCATACAGGTTGCTTCTGACAATCCAGACTTGATCTGCTTAACAGCGACTTTCCTCCCTCAAGATGTCTCTGATTCCTTAATATCTCTTCCTGGTTACTCCCTCCTCCGGTATGATAGACCTGAGCCTCGGCCTGGTGGTGGGGTGGCTATCTTTATCAAAAACTCTCTTCCTCACTCTCCTTGCACTGCCCTCTTTCCTCCTCACCCCCAGGAGTACCTCTGGCTACGGCTCCCTCTCCGCTCCCACCTTTTGTTCATATGTGTTCTGTACCGTCCCCCAAACAGTGATGACTCCATCTACATTTCACTGTCTGACAACATGGACCAACTTCTATCCACTCATCCCAACTCTCTCTTCCTCATATGTGGTGACTTCAACTGTCATCATGCCACCTGGTTGGGTGTGGGTTCCTCTCTCACCAGTCATGGCACCTCAGCAAAGGACTTCTGTGACTCACTGGGATTGACACAATCTGTCAATTTCCCGACCCGGATCTCAGCCAATGGAGTATCTTTTCTTCTAGACTTGGTTATGACAAACTTCCCTGCTAATGTCTGCTGCTCTTCTTCTGCTCCAATCGGTTCTTCTGATCATGTGCTTGTCAAAGTGGACATCTCTCTGGCCATTCTCAGAGAGCCTCCTCAGCGTCGACGAGTCTGGCATTTCACTCAGGCCGACTGGGACGGTCTTCAAGCAGCCATCAATCGTCTGGATTGGTCTCCCATCTCCACTGCCTCTGACATCAATTCTTCCTGGGAATTCTTCCAAAGCAAACTGATCTCTCTCATGCACAGATTTATCCCATCTCGCCTTCAGTTGTCTTACCCTTCCTCCCGTCCATGGTACACTGAATCTTGTGGGGAGGCAGTTGCCCTGAAACAACTTGCCTTTGCCTCTTGGAAGGCTAATCCAACTGAAGGCAATCTCAGTTCCTTCCACCAAGCTCGGAACAAGTGTGTGTCTACCCTCAGGAGTGCCAGGAAGCACTATCTCTCCTCACTCAAGAATGAACTCTCAAACCTGTCTCCTTCCTCCAAATCCTGGTGGCGTCTGGTCAAATCCGTTTCTGGTGTTTGTTCCCCCTCCATCCCCTCCCTTACCTCAAATGGCCACACAGTTGACATCGCACGTGACAAAGCCGAATGCCTCAACTCTGTGTTTGCCTCAAAATCCTTAGTCCCAAACCCATCTCTCTCTGTTCCCACCTTTCCCAGTCGAACCCAACTGCTCCTGAACTCTGTGTCCTTCTCTCCTGACAAGGTGGAGGAGTTTTTGTCAAACCTCGACTCTGATTCTGCAACTGGACCAGACGGCATCAGCCCACGGGTCCTAAAATCCTGCTCTGCCGCTCTATCTCACCCTCTCTCTGTTCTTTTCACCCTATCGTTTGCTCAAGGTCATCTGCCAGCATCCTGGAAATCAGCTAACATTACCGCTTTACACAAAAAAGGTGCAAAAACAGATCCTTGCAACTACAGACCAATCAGCCTGCTCCCAATTATCAGCAAAGTCATGGAATCCATCATTGCTTCGGATATGAAATCTTTCCTCTTCTCCAATGGCTTGATCTCTGATCATCAATTTGGTTTCAGACCAGGTCACTCTACTCTGGACATGCTGCTTCTGCTGTCTCAACAATGGATGGAGGTCCTCAATGCCAAACAGGAAATCAGAGCTGTCTCCCTTGACATATCACGTGCCTTTGATACGGTCTGGCACCCAGCTCTGCTCACCAAACTCTCCTCCTATGGTATCCATGGTAATCTCCATGCATGGCTTGCGGACTTCCTCTCTGGTCGTAGTCAACGTGTGGCCCTAAATGGATTTCTCTCATCTCCCCTTCCTGTTCAGGCTGGAGTTCCCCAAGGCAGTGTGCTGGGCCCTGTGCTTTTTCTGGTCTTTATCAATGATCTCTCCGACTCTCTGGAAAATCCTCTCTATCTCTTTGCTGATGACTCCACTCTCTGCCGCTCCATTCCTCTTCCCTCAGATCGGCAGTCTGCAGCCTCCTCACTCTCTGAAGACCTGGACAAAATCACAGACTGGTCAAACAAGTGGAACATGTCTTTCAATCCTGACAAATCTCACTCTCTTACTATGTCTCTCCGAAAAGATCGACTGGACAACCCTCCCATCTACTTTCTCAACAATCCTCTCCAAGAAGTTCTGTCGCTCAAGCTTTTGGGTCTCACTATCTGCCATGATCTTTCTTGGGAAAACCACATTTCCAAGCTGGCCTCCAAAACCAGTCGCCGACTGGGCATCCTCCGTCGTGTGAAGTCCTTCCTCGGCACACCTGAGCTCCTCACCACATACAAGGCTTTCATCCGCAGCTCAATGGAATACTGTTCTCCCCTATGGGCTGGTGCTCCTGCCTCACACCTGGCCCGGCTTCACGCTGTTGAATCCAAAGCTTTCAAAATCATTGGAATCTCCCGCGATGAAGCTACCCCTGAGGGCCTTTCACTCACTCACCGCAGGCAGGTAGGTGGTCTTTCTGTCTTCTACCGACTCCTCTCCGGCCTTGCTCCCCCAGCTCTCTCTGTGCTCTGTCCCCCAAATATTCCTACAGGTCGCACAAGATCTGCCAGCAACCCTCTGATGGTTAAACTGCCGAAATCTCGGCTTTCTGCTCACATTCACTCTTTCATTCCTCTTTTCTCCCGCCTCTGGAACAAACTCCCACACTCCCTTCAATCCCACTCCTCCCTCCAGGTCTTTAAAACAGCTGTTCACCACCATCTCTTATCTTCCCCCATCCAAAACCTTGATCTTTTCTACCCCCACTAATTCACCCCAGATCCACCTTGTTTGAAATTCCAACTTCTTTCCTGGAAGTCCTGGCAGTGTCCATATGTTTATACCTCTCCCACCCCCCCCCCCCCTTCACATGCCTCCCCCCCCAAAGCCCTCTCCCTCCCACAGATCTCTCGATGTCTCCATGTCTCTCGGTCCCTGCTCTCAAATGTTGTGTTTGTGTCCTGCCCCCTCTCTCCCCATCTTGTCTACCGCTCCCGATGTTATTTGTTTTATGTGTCTGTTTGTCTTTCTGTGTGATTAATGTTCGCTCTTTCACGAGCCTCGATCTTGTATACAAAAAAAATTTAAAAAATGTACACTCTGCATTTGTATCGGGAGGGGATCACGTTTGTGAAGTGTCGTGTTGATCGGATAAGGTTTTTCTATCCAAGATGGCTGCCAAACCATATGACCTACGATATTATTTTCAAACTATATGCAACAATGGTGTTAGATGATATTTGCATAATTTCGCATGGATAGGGTAAGCGGTTTCAGAGATATAATTATTTAATATTTCCCTTCAATCCAATATGGCTGCCACACCATGTGACCAATGATGTTTTCATGATCATCTTTTAATCGCCGTGATTCGCCAATGACACACGTAAAGTTTTGAGTCAATCTATTTGGTGATTTGGGAGAAGATGCTTTTTTAAGGTTTTCGGTTAAATCAAATATGGCTGCCAAACCATGTGACCTATGATGTCATAAATTTAACATTTCAATACAAACGGTCATAGATCATGTGCATGAAATTTCAGGTTTTTAGGATTTTGCCTGCTAAAAAAATGGCTGCCAAGCCACGTGACTTATGACATCAAAAATGTACACTCTGCATATGTATGGGTAGGGGATCACGTTTGTGAAGTTTCGTGCTGATCGGATAAGGTTCGTTTTTTTCTATCCAAGATGGCTGCCAAATCACATGATCTACGATGTCATCATTTTCAAAATATATGCAGCAATGGTGTTAGATGACATTTGTAAAATTTCGCATCGATAGGTTGAACGGTTTCTGAGATATAATTATTTTATATTTTCCTTCAATCCAATATGGCTGCCATGCCATGTGACCTATGATGTCATAAATTTAATATTTCATTTCAATACAAATGGATCTTAGATCATGTGCATGCAATTTTAGATTTTTAGGATAAGGCAGTTGATTAAAACATTTATGTCTGGTATACCACATTTATGTCTCACTGATGTCATCATTATTATGCTCTTATTCCCCATTGGGAGTACTTGACAATGACAATTTTTCCTTTCAGAGGTTTCCGAGAAATATTTTTTAAATTATTTGCGTTGCTGACATATGGTTGCTGAGAAAAACGAGGTGTAGCCCATACTGACAGATAGACAACCCAAAAACATGATGCCTCCGGCCACCTTCGGGGGCAAAGGCATACACATTTTCTTCACTCACATCAGGCCTGAGTTTACGAAGTTTCAATTTTTTCAGAGAAGGATTTTGATTCAACCAATTATGGCTGGAATACCACTTCACTGATGACGTCATTGTTATCACCCTATATCCTTTGAGGAGTTGATGACATATGCCAAATTTCTATTTTTTCATTGAGTGGTTTCGGAGTAAAATATGTCCAACTTTTTTTTCCCCTTTAATCCATTATGTCTGCCATACCATGTGACCCATGACATCAGGGTTATCAATAAAATATTCTCCATGGGGAGTCCGCCCGATGTTTAGAGTTTCGCATCAATCGGACAAGCGATTGCAGAGAAAATATTGAACATATAGACGTGGACGGACACGCGCGCACAAACACACACACACACACACACACACACACACACACACACACACACACACACACACACACACGTTGCACCAGTCTCGCATCCCTTTCAGAGCGAGACGAATAAGAAAATTAAATAATGTGGAAATTAAATAATGAAAAAAAATAAAATAATTGATAATTAAATAATTGAAAATCAGAAGAAAAACAATTGAAAATTAAATAATTGAATATTGGGGTAGATATAAATACAGTAACTGAAAATTGTGAAAAAAAATACAGCAACTGAGAATTGAAAAATTTAATAATTAAAAATTGGAAAAATATAAAAAGATTTTTACTTTACCTCTCTACTTTGTAAGTACCGTAATTAAAAATTAAAAATTTAAATACAATAAAAGAAATTGAATGGAAAAATAAATTTATACTTAAAAAAGCGGGACACAACGGATACGAAGACTAAACATTTAATGCCTCTCCCTGGGAACGATAATAAACTGCGCAAACACATCATAGTTGAGGTGTTTTTCTCTGGGGCACACAGTTTTCCTGGTTCCATGAGAATATCTTTAAAAGCCAAATGTACTGCACTAGATTTGTCTTGTTTACCATTGCAATTTTTGTACTGTTAATTTTATCGCTATTCTGTTTCCCTGTCTTCTTGCATGTACTTATTTGTCGCGTTACATCAATTTCGATTTTGTTTGTTTAAGCCTTGGCTAGGCCGTGTGCTCATGAGTCTCAAGCCTTACCTGGTATCTCGTTCTTCTCTACTTTGTTTTCCTCTCATGCTCATCCTGTATCATCCTTCTTCCTTACAACTCAAAGCCTCTCAACAACGAAAATCTTTTTTATTTTGCAGGTTACTGTTTCCTCCCCTAACTCTCTTTTTTTTTTTTCTTTTTTTTTTTTTGTATACTGAATCGAGGCTCGTGAAAGAGCTAACATTTATTTCACAAACAAATCAACCAGACAAACAAAATATACAAAAAGAGGGAGCGGAAGACAAGATGGGGAGAGAAGGGGAAGCACACAACATGTGTGTTCGTACGTTCGTACAACACGTACAATTTCCCGTTGTTCATGTTTGTTGCACCTACATGTTGCCCAATTCCCTGTCAATACATTGCGTTTTGCCTTCTGTCACCTTGCTCTCCCATGAGCCTAGATTTTTTTTGTTTGGAATAAAAAGTATTACAGATAATTTAAAAAGCCATAACAGCGACATCCAAGTGAGCAAGGTGCTGCATACGTACACATTACGCCGAAGGAGTCCTGGTACTGCTCTACATCATAGAATGACTCTGCAGATTGTTGTTGCACTGTTGAACTTGGACTTGGTTGCTCTCCCACAAGGACGGATTGCTCATTTGCCAGCAGAACCTCCTTGCAAGGTTTTGTCTCCTTATCGGCAGGAACCTTTCTCTGTTCATCGTTAACACTGCAGACCTGGAGCAGAAACAGGAAATTACAGGATATGATCCATGCTGGCATTTCAAAGCCATGCTGCATCCATGTTATTGTTTAGAGATCGCTCCATTAACTTACCACATGCAAATCATCGGATTACAAAATACCATAGTAGTTTCAGCTCCATTATAATGACTGCCCATGCCATACTCTTTCGATTTTTGATGGGCGCCAAGGGCGGTATGATCCGGGGACCATACCGCTCCATCCCGCCATGTCACCTGACCTATGACGTCATAATTAGGATATGCATCCAATCACATGGCGTACTATAAGTTGTCAAAGTTCAAAATGAATCGATCGAAAAATGAAGGCAGGGATCCATTTTTAAGGTTTTCATAAAATCCAATATGGCCGCCAGGTCACATGACCTATGACGTCATATTTATGACATGTATACATGAACCCGGATCATGATCGCACAAAAATTTAACACAAGGATATGGCATACAGTTCATAAAACATCAAAATCCGTACCTTTGTAATTAGACTGACGAACTGCATATGCCTGAAAATTAGGAAATAGACATGTAAATATTTCCTCTAATTGTCAAAAATAAGGTCAGAGTTCGATTACCCAACCCAGAAACATAAAATGGTGAACTTCGCATAAATCTTGACAAAAAACTCAAAAACCGACATGTTCGACTCAAAAATGACCTTTAAGATGACCTTGAGGGTTGACCTTGACCTCGAATCATCAAAATAACATCATAATTGGATTCCTCGACCTCGAAAACCCCTGAAAAGTGGTATCATACATGATTCCAACCCTTTTGGTTATTTAACTGATTTTCCTCTAATCCGGGTGGCGGCCATTTAGTATTTCGCCAATATGGGGACCCCGTGGGGGTGGGGGGGGGGGCGCCCGTCTTGGCACCCGTCAAAAATCGAAAGAGTATGGCATGGGCAACATCTGGGCCAAATTTGGTGCTTTTGGAAGAATTTGAACCAAACGGCCCCAAAATATCCCTAAGGGCCCTGACTAACTGTACATCTATCTTCTATCTATAATTCCAGTAATCTCTGTGTGTCTGTCTGTCTGTATGTATGTATGCGACCGCTGTTTCTCGACAACTACCGGTCCGATATACTTGAAACTTGCCAGGTATATTGCTGGGGACCCGAGGATGTGCCTTTTCAAGGTTTGAAATTAATCGGACAAGTGGTTCCCAAGGTATGGTCACCGTACTCGCAAGCCGTTCGCTTTGGCTTTGCGAATGGACCAAACCATTTCATGTAAATAGAGGGGGGGGGATAGTCACCGTACTCGCAAGCCGTTCGCTTTGGCTTTGCGAATGGACCAAACCATTTCATGTAAATAGAGGGGGGGGATAGTCACCGTACTCGCAAGCCGTTCGCTTTGGCTTTGCGAATGGACCAAACCATTTCATGTAAATAGAGGGGGGGGATAGTCACCGTACTCGCAAGCCGTTCGCTTTGGCTTTGCGAATGGACCAAACCATTTCATGTAAATAGAGGGGGGGGATATAATTTTAGATATATATATAGTACGGGCACGCCCTAGTTCAATTAAATTGACTCAAAGTTCACACATGTGCAAATACACGCATGTACATGCTTCTCTGTTCATTACGGCAGCAGTTCCCTGAACCACATCTTGCCCAGCATCTGACCCTCAGAGAAACTAAATCCAAGGGAACGGGTGCAATACCAGTACGTGTCAAAAGTACGTTAACCATTCCATAAGCTGTGCCGTGGGTTCTTGGTCTTACCAAGAACAAGACATTAGGAACAATACTAAATTAAACCCCCAGAGCCTTCCAGACAATGGCAATAGGGAAAGAGTATGGGAATGGAGGGAAGGTTGTCTGCACCACCTGCCCATGACAGAACGCCACAATCATGAAAAGACCCGAGAGCAAAATTGACTCGAGGGACTATGCTTTCCAATCCAAGTTGTGTCGTCTGGGGGATTTCCCACAGGACGCGAGAAATAATGCACTGCATAAGATAGCCATCTGCTCAAACGCAAACCTGCCTCAATGACGATACCTTTCGAGGCTCGAACAGGCTGCGTTAGCAAAGGAGTTGTTTTACTTGTTCGATTATTAATACAGTACTAGTATAAAGCTCGTCGAAAATGACGGGTTGGAACAGTTTATTTGACGATGCAGCCGTGTGAGTGTGCCAAAGTCTGAAGACTGGGTCTAGTGTCAGGTGTGCTTAAATCTACTTTATTTATTAGACATCCTACAGACGTAAATGAACACCCGGTTTACTCTGCGCACTTTGCACGTCACGATCAGCGAATTTCACCTCCCTACGCCTTGTATTTATTATGATTTTTTTTTAAACCGCTTCCGTACACCAACCTTGAGGCTTGGTTTGCAAGCCACCGTCTAAAATTCCAAGATAAGAGACATAATTACTCTTCTTTTGGGCCTTCAGAGTCCTCAGGATATTTTGGGTCCTCTGGTTCATTTGGGTCTTTTGGGTGCTCAAGCTATTTTGCATTCTTGGGATATTTTGGGTCGTTTGTGTCCTCTGGGTCATTTGTGTCCTCGGGGTCTTTTGAGTCATTTGAGTCTTTTGAATGCTCTGCATATTTGGGGTCATCAGGTCTTTTCAGTAATCTAGGTCTTTGGGGTATTTTGGGTCTTTGGGGTAATTTGGGTCCCACTGGGTCCCTAAGGGTTTTTGGGGTCTTTTTGATGTTTTGTATTGTTTGGTTCCATGGGGTCGTTAAGGATCTTCAGGGTATTTAGGGTTTTCAGAGACTTTCTGGTCTTTGGGGTCTTCATGGTCTTTAACAGTCTACAGGGTATTTGGGGTTCTTTTGTGTCTTTAAATGTCCACAGGGTATTTTGGGTCTTTGGGTGCTTGGGTTCCATTGGGTCTTCAGGGTCTTCTGGGTCCTTGAGGTCTTTTGGATTTTTGGGTCTCACCAAAATTTTGGGTTTTTGGATTGTTTGGTTCCGTGGGGTCATTAAGAGGGAGGGGAGTGGAAGGATGAGGGTAGGGGGAGGTGAGGGGAGGAGAAATATATACCACATATACATCTTTGGGAGGGGGGGGGGGGGAGGAGGGGGTAGCTTTGACAGGCCCCTTCGTTTTGGGGAGGGGGGTTGGGGGGGGGAGGAAAGGGAAGAAAGAAACATTTTCCCATGCAAAGAGTGCTTCATAACCTAAGTGTTGCACAGGTAAAAAAGGAAATTGTAATACCCTCTGTCACCATCACCAGGTGGTCCTACATGGTACGCATTTACATAGAGAATTTACGCCTCTCTCCTGGTCCCCCACTCCCCCGCATGAGGCCGCAGCAGCATGGCCTATGTTACCCCCCACACAAAGTTGTATTTGCATTTGTACCCCGAGTAAAGTATAAAAGCGTTTATAGCTGGGGTACCCGGCGTTGCTCAAGCGAAAAAGAAACATTAACATATTTGAAATGAGGGCAAATATAATGGAAAAGCAATTACTTCCAAATCAGAATCCATGACAAATGTCAAATCAACATTTTACCTTTTCGTTGATTATATGCTGGTGAATGTGCCGTTCATCACGTTTCTGAGTTAGTGTTTGATGTTGTTTAAGAAGAAGAAGAAGCCTTAACACCAACTTGGCACGCTTCCGGAATTGTTTGATTAATTATTTGTGTTCAAATGTTTGGTAATTGTTTTGTATTTAGTTATGCGAATGTGTACTTGTATTTAACTGTCATTAATCAAAAAGGCTTAAGCACTCTAGAGGTATTTTTTTTAATTCAAAAAAAGGGAAAAAAAAATTCTATTTTTATTTTGGCCTAAAACACCCCATGGCACTCACTGATGAGTGATGACCCTCTGAACGTTTGACAAAGATCCGTTCAGCCATCTCTGAGTTGTTAGGGTTGACACACAGACAGACAAACCAACGGCTCTCTAATATAGTAGATGACCGCTGACCTTTGATACCAAAATCTCATCAGTTCATCCTTTCATCATAATATATTAATTGTTACAACAGTACCAAGTTTGGTCAAAATCCCATCACTGGTTCACAAGTTAGCACAGTAACATAATTTTTACCAAATGGGACTTCTGACCTTCTTGACCCCATAATGTAATCCAATTATCTTTACATCATGATACATACATGTACAAAGTTTGATTTATATCCTTTCAGCTGTTCTAAAGTTATCATTTTTACCTGACATGACCTCTGACCATTGACCTCCTGATGCCCTAATCCAATCAGTTGATCTTTGGAGCATATATACTTATACCAAGTTTGTAAAAATAAAAAAATCCCATCACTGGTTCACAAGTTGGCCCAGTAACATAATTTTTACTTAACATGACCTCTGACCTTTGACCTCGACCCAAAATCGAATCCATCCATTTTTACATTATACATACCCGTACCAAGTTTGACTTAGATCCATTCAGCCATTCTTATGTTACCGCAGCAATGGAAACCTAATAGAGACTCTGACCTTTAACCTCTCGACCCCAAAACCAAATCAGTTCATCTTTGCATCATAATACATACTTGTACAAACTTTGGTCAAAAGCCCTTCGCGAGTTCACAGGTTATCGCGGTAACAGGAGTTTTACGTAACATGACCTCTGAACTTTGACCTCTTGACCCCCAAATCTAATCAGCTCATCTTTACATCATAGTACATGCTTGATCTAATTTTGATTTAAATCCATTCAGCCTTTCTCAAGTTATCGCGGAAAAGAAAACCCATCACGGACGGACGGACGGGAGCACTGTGATGCACAAGCCCTCTGTGATAATGCGAGATATTTTCCCCATGATTTTAGGAACCGGCCCCGAAAACAATGGCACCCAACATACAGGTCCCTCATTGTAGTTATTTCTGTGGTGTAAAGTCAGAGTAATTCCTTTCCCATACATAGTGGGTTCGAGTGTAATACAATGTGCTGGTGAAGGGTAGAGAGGCTTTCCCTGTTTTTCCCATGGGGTAATTGTTTCATGTGTGCAGCAGCGTCCCGTGACGTATGCGCGGTTCTTCTTTTAATCTGGAAGGTTCGCGGGCCGCAAGTGTTTCCCGCATCGCGCCAAAAGCTCATTTGAATGGCGCGCTAAAACCAAACCGTCACCCACTCTATTTCCCCCAATCTTTCCTTTATACATGAATGAGCACATAATAATGACCGTTTATTAACACAGATTTTTTTAGTAACACCGTTTCCTACGCACACGTTAAGTCCCATTGCATTAAGCCATTATAGACGCTGTTCATAGTTCCCTGTTCCAAAAAGAATCACACCACTCACCACAAACTTGCCTCAACTATCCACGCTCGTTACCTCCTTCTTCACCTCGTCCGTCACTTCATCCACGCTCATCACAGGCACCGCTGGTTTGGGAGCGCAAGAGGTATGCGCGCAGGCAAGAAGTTTGTGAACCTCATTTAATCACCTCAGAACAATCGGATGTTGACTGGCCATTGACATCCTGTGAGCCATAAACCACTCTGTTCGCACAAACAGTTACAAGCTCTCAGAGTTTGCTCCACGCCTGTAACGTGCTACGAGTCGAGCCTCATGCTAAGTGCGGAGAGGTCTTCCCCGTGCAGCGGTTTCCAGACCGACTGAGAAAAACCATTGCAAAAGCCGGCGTGGGCTGAACCAAAGTGACAGTGGACCA
This sequence comes from Myxine glutinosa, assembly GCF_964187855.1. Lineage (NCBI taxonomy): Eukaryota > Metazoa > Chordata > Myxini > Myxiniformes > Myxinidae > Myxine > Myxine glutinosa. The sequence continues at coordinate 108,575,734 of NC_136271.1, read as the reverse complement.
CAACTGTCGACAGTCATATTTTCACCAAGAGCTCATTTTGATCCGATTGCTGCCCCTGCCCCCAACAATGCATTATAAAAGAGCCACAGGGTAGTGGCTATGTGTGATGGTTTTTTGGCTTTTGTCCTGCACGCTGGTTCTGGCTTTGGTCTTGTCGGAGATCTTATTCAGGTTCATCATTTATGAAAGGACGCTCAAGAGGTGGTGATCGTGTTGACGGGGCTATCTGGGTGTCGAGGCACTCGGATGGACGGAGAGAGCAGACCATATGACCGAAGCCACGCTGCATATATGTTTTAGTTCTCACACAGTGAGCTATCTTTTCTCAGCTTTCGTCGTATAAAGATCATTCTGACTGAACTCAAAAGAGCTCAACGAAGAGGCAGTCCGCCACCAACTGTTCTTTTCAGAGCAACAGCCCAACTCCTCTGGAGCGGCCACTGATTGATAACGCATTTTCTCCTGCATCTAGACATGCTTACATGCACCACACCTCATATAATCTCCAACACACACCATAAGACACCACATAAATTCCTCCCACCTTTACCTTTCCCTTTAGCATTGGGTCGCGGGAGCAAGACTGCTCCCGCCCGATAAGCGAGAGGCCGTTTTCCTCGCATTGTCTGTCTTTCTAATATTATCTTACCTTCCCGTGAATGTCTGATGGGTGCCTTGTATTGTGTAATAGCCGGTAGGTAAGGCCTAGGTTATGGTTTTGCTCTCGTCCATTTTCTTTGTACTGTACATTCTCGCTTGCATTCTTCATTTGCTTGCGATGGCTCACTGTACATTTTGAATTTGCATTCCCCCATTGTTACCTTTGCATGTACCTTCTCCTCCCACCTTGAACAGTAAAGCCCTCGAGTTCCCTCCCCCATTTTTCAATGATTTGCTTGTGCCTTGTAAATAATAAATCCCTTGTTGACGTTCATTTTCAATCTATTAGTGGGGGGGCCTATGTACTCAATTTCAAGTTTGTGTGCAGTTCATGTTAATTTTGGGCAACCACTATAAATGTATTCTACTGGGTCCTACTAATCGGAAAAATGATGTCGCCATTTTTTTCTTTTGACCTTTAGTGACCTTGACTCAAGGTCAAAGTTCAAACGTCATTACAGTGACCATACTTCATCCAAAGTATATCAACCTGGGTACCAAAATGTGGTAAATTTCATAAGGAACATTGGTTATGACATTTGACCTTTCGTTTTTTTGCAATATGCAAATGAGCTAATTAGAGACAAAAATATGCATAATTAGCATTCCCTATTAAACATATATCCCGGTTATACATATAATGGTTGGTACATCCCGTCTCCAGAAAATGTTAATTGTTAGTAATTAATCACAAATGTATCCTGGGTCCTATTAGCTGACTGATGTCAATATTCTTGACTCTTGTGACCTTGAACTAAGGTCAAAGTTCAAAGAGCATATTTTGGCCACAATTCTGCATTACCATGATTGTGTTCCTATGTGCATCTAATGGTTATTGTTGACACACAATGTAAAATTGATTTTACAAGCAAAGCGATTTGGACATCTGCCAGAATCAATTTTGTGTTTTTAGGCAACAAATTAAATGTTAAAAATACTAACAAAGGATAAAAACCCAACCAACATGAGCAATTGAGCATGATGAATGAACAGTATAAAGAAAAGCATTGGGAACTTGAATCCAAAAATCAATATTCCAGACATCCGACTTATTTTGCTTGATCGCATCACATGGTTAAAATGACATTTGACATTTCACCTTGGGTCAAGGTAAGTAAAGTCAAGTACATGTCAAAGGTCACTTAATATCAAGAACATGTCAACAGAAAACAATAAGCAACATATTTTTCCAGTTTAGGACCCAGCAGAACACATTTGAGATGGTCACTAATGATTGGCATTCAATAATAATGTGAAGTGATGGGATTTACGTGTATGGTGAAGACTATATGTTAATTATGCATATTTTTTCTCTAATTAGGTAATTTGCTTATTAATTTGCATATTGCAAACATCTGAGAGGGCTAATGACAAAACAAATGTCATAATCAATGTTCCTTGTGAAATTTGCCACATTTTGGTACCAAGGTCGATATACTTTGAATGACGTATGGTCACTGTAATGGAGTTTGAACTTTGACCTTGAGTCAAGGTCACTAAAGGTCAACAGAAAAAAATGGCGACATCATTTTTCCGATTAGTATGACCCAGTAGAATACATTCATAGTGTTTGCCCAAAATTAACATGAACTGCACACAAACTTGAAATTGAGTACATAGGCCATATGTACATATACATACATATTGTACATATTGAGTATTGTACATAGTACATATTGAGTACATAGGCCCCACTATATCCATGTCCATCCTTTCCTTCATCGATTCAGTGCTGTTCGCAATTAGGTCAGCCCCGGTGATTATAATTCCCAGAATGATTGGCTGCTCTTGCACCCCCCCCCCCCCACCCCCCGCCCCTCCCCCTCGTAGTACACGTGAAACCTGTGGCTGTAACCATACTACCTTTAAAAAAATCTTTTTCAGGATGCAATGAGATGAAAAGGATGTGGAGGTTGATTCCATAGGCAGGAAAAAAGGGAAATGTATGAGTGCTGGTGAGCAGTGATCCTTGATTTAGGTAGTTTCACCAGAAGGTGGTTGATGGTGGACCTTGTGAGCCATGCAGAAACATTGGGGGAGGGCATGGGGGGAGGAAGCAGGGAAGGAGCAGACGATGCAAGACCAGAAAGAGATGGTAGAAGACAGAGGATAGGCTAGTGGACTTCTCAGCTTCATTCTAAGATATTCCAGTAAACTTAAAGGCCTTGGTTTCCACAGGTCAAACTGAGCAAATGTGTGGCAGGGGTGCCAGCTCTGAGGGGAGGGCAGTCAGTACTCCATCAAGCTGTGGATGAAGGCCTTGTTGGTGGATCGGAGTTTGTACGATGGAGATGGGGATGCTAAGAAAGGACTTTGTACGATGGAGGATGTCCATTCGGCAGCTGGCGTTGGAGGCCAAGTTTGAATTGTGGTTTTCCCAAGGAAGACATGTCTCATGTTGAGACCCAGGAGTTTGAATGACTAAACTTCCTCAAGAGGATTGTTGAGAAAGTAGAAAGGAGGGTTTGCCAGACGGTCCTTTGGAGAGAGATAGTGAGTGTGAGAATTGTCAGGATTGAAAGACATATTCCTTGTGTTTGACCAGCTTGTGATTTTTTTCAAGGTCTGAAGAAAGGGAAAGAGGCTGCAGCCTGCTTGTCTGAAGGATACCATGGCAGAGGGTGGAGTCATCAGCAAATAGATAAAGTGGATTTTCCAGAGAGTCAGAGATCATTGATGAAGACCAGGAATATGACTGGGCCCAGAACATTGCCTTGGGGCACTCCAGCCTTGACAGGGAGAGATGAGAGAATTTCATCGAGTGCCATACGTTGGCTATGAGAGTAGAGGAAGTCAGTAAGCCATGTGTGTAGTTGGCCTTGGATGCCATAGTCAGAGAGTTTGGAGAGTAAGGCAGGATGCCAGACTGTATCAAAAGCATGAGATATGTCCAGATAGACGACCCTGAACTCACCTCTGATATTGAGGGCCTCCAAACATTGTTGGGTGAGTGGAAGCAGCATATATAAGGTAGAGTTACCTGGTCTGAAACCAAATTGGTGATCTGAGATGAGATTATTGGAGAAAAGGAAGGATTTCATATCAATTGCAATGATGGATTCCATGATCTTGCTGATGTACGCTGATAGACCTGTTGTTAAGCAGATCAGTTTTTGCATCTTTTCATGTAGGGCTGTGATGTTTTAGGATTTCCAAGCAGATGGAAGATGACCAAGCGCAAATGACAGGGCGAAATAGCAGAGAGAGGATGTGCAAGAGCAGCAGAGCAGATTTTTAGGACACGTGAACTGACGCTGTCCGGTCCAGTAGCAGAATTGAGGGTTGAAAGAACCTTCTCAGATGCAAAAGACACGGTGCCCAGGAGCATTTGGGTACGACTGGGCTGTACGGATACTGAGAGTGAGGGGTTGGAGACACAAGATTTGGAAGTAAACACAGAATTGAGCATTCAGCCTTCTCACCAAATCCAATTTCACTTCTAAGGTAACACTTTTGCAATGCCTCTTAGTCACTCTACAGTACAGTACATTTCTTTATGTGTGAAGCAAAATACAGTAGTTCTTTCAGCGATTTTGCGATCTCCTGATTTGGTGCTTTAGTGATATATTCTTGTGTCTTTATCAGTCTTGTAAGTTCTAAAAATGCTCGAGAATAAAAGGTATGTCTTTTTTAAAGCGAGGTATGGGTTGAGGTATGGGTTGAGGTTGTATGGGGTGAGGCGCCGCAAGTTGGGTCGTGGTATTAATAATGTGACAACGGATTTGTGAAACGACGTCAAAAGGGGTGACGTAAATCGGAGTATTCCTGTATATTATTTCCCAAGAGGAACAATACACTGAGCAATTCCTCTGTGCCTGATGACATTCTCGCACTGAAATCAGGAATGGTGATGTCCTTGAGTTGTGTTGTCACTTGTTGAGTTTGGCTTCAAGTTTCTGTTTAGTATCAGGGTTTAGTAACCTGCCAGATGACAGCAAATTCACACTTTGACCCAAATAAAGTGGGGGAAAATTTTTTCTTCCACTGAACAAATACTGTAGTCTTCTTCAACCAAAACGAAACATCATGGAACAACCCAAAAAGGTCATTGCTCCACCAAAACAAAAGAACGCATTCCTCCATTAAATAAAAAGTCATTGCACATTTGCACAGCATAAACATTATTCCACCAGCAAGTGCGTATACAACAACAACAACAACAACAACAACAACAACAACAGGCATTTTTAGGCCATTTTCCCTGCTAGAGCGGGGGTTAGCCTTGCGGGCCCCATGACAATCTTCCCCATGACATGACAATCTTGTGGACATGACAACGCAAGTGCGTAGCAGTCAGATAAAAGCAGTGTTGGTGTCGTCATCGTCATGGTCGTCATTACTATTATTATTGCTGCTGCTAATACTTATCCGAGACAGGTTTCAGGCTCTGCTGTGGACCAGTGGTCGATAGTGGGTGAAGGAGTGGCAGAGCCCTAACTTGGGGGTTGGATTTTATACAGCAGGTTAAAGCAGGGTCTTGGAATTTGTCTGGCAGGCTATCACACGCACCAACACTTGGTGACAACTATCGAGGACGCCTCTTCGTGGTGGTTGTACCCCCCCCCAGCGCAAGTCAAGGGACAAATCTTCCCCATTCTTCCATGCTGCCTGGATTAGTCAGGGCTAGCGCAGTCGTGGTCAGAGTGCCGATCGGTCCCCATGGACCGGCCCTGTCTCTTCCTGTGTCTTGTCTCTCTTTGTGTGTCTGTCTATCTCTCTCTCTAACTCTGTCATGGTCCTAACTTTGTGAAGATGGGGGTACACCATCCTAGATGTGGGGGACCTCTAGGTCGCTCCTGGAAGATAAATCGGCTGTCTCCGTGCCACGGGCTTGTTCAGTTCAAACTGTCCGAGGCTATACAACAACAACAACAACAACAACAACAACAACAACAACAACACTTGGTGAAGGACACAGATATTTTAACTACCATCCGCCATAAATTCTGGCAGACGGGTCCCTGGCTTAAGGTTCAATGGGATGGACGGCGCAAATTTTGATGCAACAGTTGCAACACACTGCTTGTGGAGCATCTGTCCAACCATTAACAGTAAGGTCAAGAAACGACCCCAGACTGGACAGTTAAAAGACAAGCACATCCTCCTTGTACCATCTTGTCAGGAAGATTGGACAGATAAAGTATATTACAGACATGTATATGATATGACAATCTGTCCTTGTATATCATTAATCCATTGACGAGATGCAAGTTTATAAACAAGTACTGTACTTCAAAATAACATGAGTGCTCTGTGATAAAAGCAGCATCACATCCTGGTGACAAGATCTCGCTCTTCCTACGTGCGTAAAGTACCATGTAAAGAAAATAAAAGGATTTGGATACAGACCGCACCTTTAGTCTCAAATCGACTTCAACAACCTGCGAATCCAACGCTGGTTCAACCGGAGAATCTTCTTCAGGGAGGAACATGTGGGAAAAGCAGGGGGCTGAGGTGAAATGAGGCAACGTATGACATTTCACTAAAGAAAAACGTTGACATAGGGAGAGCAATGAGGAAAACTACATTACTACACGTTGTACATGAGAAATATATTATGCAACAAAATAGCATTAGCACCTGGCTTTGCTGTGCAATATTCGGCTTGATAGTGTGTTTTTGGAACATCTGCATCACAAACATTATCTTTGTGCTGAGGGTACAGGATATCCTGGATGACTGAATCCGAGACATGTTTATGTTTTGCTGTCAACTTCTGCTGTGGAATCAGTTGCACCTCGGTCAAATCAAGGAGATCCATTGATGAGGAACCCGGCCGAGTCACAACTCCGTCTCTTTCTGCGGTCACGGACAGGTTGCCGCCACTCTCTTTGTGTTCCTTCATGCTCGTTTCTGGCACGTACCCTTGCACAATTATACGAGGGCAACACGTTTCTGTGTTAGAAACATAACCATCCCGTTGGATATGGCCCACAGACACGTGGTCATTATCAGTGGAAAGTGGCTCCGTATGCTCTAATTTGTCATGGAAACCTGGTGACACATCACCACAAATCAAACTTTGAGAGATGTGGAGCAAGTTCTGAGGGCCATCAGGCGTTGCTTCCTCCTCACACCGCAAAAATACAGCGTCACTTATTGTTTCTTTGTTAGTTAATGCAGACATCATATAAGTCTCATGGTCATCTAAAGAGGTATGCTGCTGACTCTGCTTTTGAGAACTATCGAACAGGCCAGTTGCCCTATTGGATAGAGACGAATATGCGGTCTCTCCGTTTGCATCCAACTTTGCAACGCTTGACACAGCAACCTTTGTGTCAAAGTCCTGCGGTTCTTCAGAAAAGCTGGACTCTTGCAATTTGGATCCACACGAGCCCAGTTTGAGGGTGTTTCTTGTCAAATCTTGACTGGTAACACTGCCCTACAAACACAAAAAGCAGATAACATTTTGAAGGGGCACTGTTATCTACTTTCTTCGGTATTTCACCAATATATAAATGAAGATGATATTTCTAAAGTCATTTGAGACAAATTTCATTGATAGTTAACAATACTATCTTTACGAAAATTACTTGTGAGGAAAACAGACATGCAAGAATGAAAATGATGTTAAACAGTAATTCTGGGACCATCATGGTGTTTAAAGAAGACGTAAGATACAAGGTTAAGAAAATACCGGTTTCAGTGTACAAGAGACTTTAGTTTGTTTCATTACCTGCAATCAAGGAACAGACATCGAAAAAAGGAAACAAATAACTCGTAGATTTGGTGTGCTCAGTTCCCTCAAACTTTCATTACGGAACAGAATTACAAAAAAAGGTGTTACCTACAGAATTACCGCAACATGCATTTAAAAAAAAATCGAAGTAGACGGTAAATAGAGTATACCCAATTCTCTGCCAATGTATGGAGAATCCCAGGATGATGAGCTGTATGTTCAGATGGAAATGACAGGGTATGCAGCATGGTCTGCTCAGCATTTCTGTCTTCAGTTTTAATTTGAAGACTCACAAACCAAATAGCTGTGCTCATCAAATGTAGCCTGGTTTAACAGGACACAACGATTTTTGCATTTTGCAATAATATTAATAGTAGTTAAAAAAATTGTAAAAGCGATGCAGAGTTTATATTCACCTTATGAACAAGTAACAGCAAGTAACAACAGGTATTAAGTGAAGGACTCGAGACTGGTTGACTCATCCCTCCACCCATCAAAATACTTTTTCTCAGATTGGCATCGATCTCAATATTGGCCAGTTTGAGGCAAATATGGTGAAGGTCCAATATTTGGGCGAATTTCTGCACGTCTGTTTTAATGGAAACTCCTGAGCTCACAATAATGGCCTTTTGTGAACAGAGATTTCAAGAGATGAATGCATATTGTTACGGAAATGACGCAGTGGCTAAGAGTGTATAGATTAGAATCGTTATTTTCCTCAGTTCATGTTTTAGCGCAAGAGTGAGGTAAAATGAACTGCAATAGGAATATGCGTCGATAATCATATAAAAAGCATGTCTTCTCCACTCCCAATGGTTTTGTCGAAAACTACTTTTCCCTAAATCCCTTTTCAATATTTCATCCTCTGTAAATCTGTTGTTTATATCCTTTACAATAAAGTGGCCTTGCGGGAAGGTCAAGGCAAAAGTTTAGGCGCACTCCAGCCAACCCTGGAACATTTGGGACAGGCCTAGAGGTTTTGGGGTGGGGTTTCAGCTTGTTGGAATGAAGGTATTGGAAAGGGTGTTGGAGAGGAGGATAAGGAAGAAAGTGAAGATTGACGAAATGCAGTTTGGATTTATGCCAGGAAGAGGAACGACAGACGCGCTTTTTATTGTGAGGCAGTTGCAGGAAAAGTACATGGAGAAGAGGAAGAAGTTGTTTCTTGGGTTTGTTGATCTGGGGAAAGCATTCGATAGGGTTCCACGTGAAGAAGTGACATGGGCATTGAGGAAGTTAGGAGTGGAGGAATGGTTAGAGTAGTGATGGCAATGTACAAAAGAGCGCGCACAGCTGTAAGGACAAAGGACGGGAACAGTGGTGAGTTTGAGGTGAAGGTGGGAGTGCATCAGGGGTTGGTACTAAGTCCACTACTATTTGTAGCTGTGATGGAGGTGCTGGCTCGGAACGTAAAGGAGGGTTTACCGTGGGAGTTGTTGTATGCAGATGGTCTGGTGTTGATTGCAGAAAGTATGGATGGACTGAAGGAGAAGATGAACAAGTGGAAGGAATGTATGGAGACGAAAGGTCTGAAGGTGAATATCGGAAAAACGAAGGTGATCGCAAGTGATAAAGCATGTGGTGAGGTGCAAAGAACTGGGAAGTGGCCGTGTGCTGTGTGCAGGAAGGGTGTCGGAGTGAATTCCATTCAATGTACAATGTGCGCTGAGTGGGTTCATCAAAAATGTAGTGGTTTGAGAGGGTCATTAACGAGTGTGGCAGCTACATTCAAGTGTAAGGTGTGCACAGAGGGAGCTGCAGATGGAGGAAATGTTGAGTTGGATCTTGGAGACGGCGTGAAGCTGGAAGGGTGTGAAAACATTTTGCTACCTCGAAGACATGCTGAATGGAGAAGGTGGATCAGACTCGGCAACGGTTGCTAGAGTGAGATGTGCATGGAAGAAGTTGCGGGAACTGAGTGGCGTGCTGACGAGGAGGGGAGTGTCGTTGAACCTGAAGGGAAAGGTGTATGATGCATGTGTGAGAAGTGTTATGATTTATGGGAGCGAGGCATGGGTAATGAACATAGAGCATCAACTAAGGCTGGAAAGGGTGGAAATGTGAATGGTTCGGTGGATGTGTGGAGTATCGTTGAGAGAGAGGAAGACAAATGATGAATTGCGAAAGATGATGGGAATAGAGCCTCTGATGGATGCTGTGAAGAGAAACAGTTTGAGATGGTTTGGTCATGTGTTGAGGAAGGATGAAAGTGACTGGTTGAGAAGAGTGATGGAAATGAATGTAGAAGGAAGTAGAGGATGGGGAAGACCAAGAAAGACTTGGCTAAAGATGGTCAAAGAAGAAATGCGGGCAAGGGGGTTAACAAGGGGAGATGCAGAAAATAGGGCAAAATGGAGAAGATTGTCATGGGGACCGCAAAGCTAGCCCCTGCTCTTGCAGGGGAAATGGCCTTAAAATGCCTGTTGTTGTTTTCAGCTTGACCAATGTATGAACGGGTCGATGAGAATATAGCAGGAAGGGCTTAGCCCTTAGGAAGTGCATCATTGGTTTGGTTCTATATATTCATAGAGGCTCTGGTCGTAAGTTTGTTTACTTACAAACAGGTCACTTCATTCCTGTACTCTGGTCGGCTCAGCGCACTCCCACTCATCGTCCCAGCGCACCTGGTCACAGCAACGCACACGATCGCACCTCCTGTCTGCAAACCCTGGCTAAATCACCTGAGTTCATCCCCACCGTACAAACAAACATGAAGCTCACTCTGTTCAATACCCGGTCCCTCAACAACAAAAGCCTCATCCTGAACGACTACATTCTGGATAATAAACTGGACTTTCGCTGTCTCACTGAAACCTGGCAACAACCTCTGGACTACTTCTCACTCAACCTCACTACACCCAATGGATATTCATACATCAATAAACCATGCTCGGAGGGCCGAGGTGGTGGAATTGCCGTAATACACCGACAGGACATCAGGACCAGCCTCATCTCCATCTCATCTGCTCCATCATTTGAACACCTGGCTTTTAAACTCTCTGGTCACACGCAGTCAGTCATGGCTGTCGTCTACCACCCTCCCAAACCACACCCATCATTCCTGTCTGACTTCTCCTACTTTCTGACCCAGCTCTGTTCCCTCTCCCCCTCAATCCTCCTCCTCAGTGATTTCAATATCCACATGGACTCCACTGACTCCACAATAACCACTGACTTCACTGATTTACTCACCTGCTTTAACCTCACTCAACATGTCAACTTTCCTACCCATAACCGTGGGCACATTCTGGACCTTGTCTGCTCTACTGGATTAATTTTGCACCATCTCTCTGGCTCCGACCTCACCCTCTCTGACCACTTAGCCATCACTATGACCATCAACATCCCCACCCCAGCACCAAGGCATTATCGCACTATCAGCTTCCATAAGCTAAACGCTCTTTCACCTACCTCATTCTCATCCACTCTCTCTGAAAAAATGTCCACTTCTCCCTTCGTTGACCTCCACACCCCTTCTGACCTCACTGACTACTACAACCACACTCTCTCCTCCTGCCTTGACCAGCTTGCGCCTATAAAAACCAAAACGGTTTCTTTCACCCATTCTGCTCCCTGGTTTACCCCTGAACTCCGCCTGATGAAAACTCGTGCTCGTCAACTTGAAAGACTCCGCAATAAAACAGGTCTCACAATTCACTCCCAAGCCTACAAGGACCACCTACAGCACTACAAAGATGCCCTCTCCCGCGCCCGCTCCGCCTACTACTCTCAAATTATCCACTCTGGCTCTGGAAACCCAAAAGCACTCTTCTCTACAATAAACAAACTCCTCAGCCCCCTGAACACCACCACCCAGTCATTCACAGTAGAAAACTGCATCTCCTTCCTTTCATTCTTCCAAAGCAAAATTGACAACATCTACAACAGCTTAACCACCCGCTTAACCACCCACAACAACAGCTTAAGGGCACCCGCTCCCCCTCAAACCACCTGCCCCCCCTTATCCTGCCAACCCCTGTCTCAGTTCTCCCCAGTCTCCCCTACTGACCGCTCTGAACTCCTCATAGGAATGAAAACTGCCACCTGCACTCTTGACCCCATCCTCTCCAGCTTTGTCAAGGCCTCCCTTCCTGCTCCCTCTCCACTTATCACTGCAACAATAAACTCCTCCCTGTCTACAGGCATCGTCCCACCATCCCTCAAAATTGCTGCTGTTACCCCCATTCTGAAAAAACCTGGACTAAACCCTGACACCCTAAACAACTTCAGACCCATCTCCAACCTACCCTTTCTGTCAAAAGTTTTGGAACGTGCTGTAGCCACTCAACTCAAACATCACCTCTCTGCCAATAACCTGTATGAAACATTCCAATCCAGATTCCGCTCCAACCACAGTACTGAAACTGCTCTCCTTAAAATCACCAACGACCTTCTCCTCTCCTCTGACGCCGGCAACCTCAACATTCTCATCCTCCTCGACCTCAGCGCCGCCTTTGACACCATCAATCACACCATCCTCCTCACCAGACTTGAAACCACCTTTAACATTACCGGCACTGCCCTCTCTTGGATCAAATCATACCTCTCTGACAGACGCCAGTTCATCTCCATCAATAACTGCAAATCCCCCACTGCTCCCCTCCCCCAAGGTGTCCCCCAAGGTTCAGTTCTTGGCCCCCTCCTCTTCATCCTGTACCTGTCCCCCCTCGGTCACTTAATCCGCCGTCATGGTCTCCAATTCCACTGCTTCGCCGATGACATCCAGCTTTTCATCTCCACCAAGTCCATCTCCACCGCCACCCACTCTATCCTGACAAACTGCATCACTGAAATAAAATCCTGGCTTCAAATCAACTTCCTCAAACTTAACTATGATAAATCTGAAATAATCATCATTGGCCCAAAAACGCTCACCAAATCCACCCATAACTTCGCCCTCAACATTGACGGTTTCCCAGTATCCGCCTCCCCTCACATCCGGAATCTTGGCATCATCTTTGATCAAACCCTCTCCTTCGACAAATACACTAAACAAATCACAAAGACAGCCTTCTTTCACCTGAAAAACATCGCCCGTCTCCGTCCATCCCTCTCCTCCACGGCTGCAGAAACCCTCATCCACACCTTCATCACCTCCCGTCTGGACTACTGCAACAGCCTCCTCTATGGTTCACCCTCAATAATCACCAATAAACTCCAATACATTCAGAACTCCGCTGCCCGTCTACTCACCCATTCCCGGACCCATGACCACATCACCCCCGTCCTTTTTAAGCTTCACTGGCTCCCTATCCCCCAGAGAATCCAGTACAAAATCCTCCTCTTGACCTACAAAGTCCTCCATAACCTGGCCCCATCCTACCTGACTGACCTCCTCTCCAGACACACTCCCACCCGCAACCTCCGCTCTGCTGGTACCAACCTCCTGACCCCCCCCCCCCCCCATCCGGACCAAATTCAGATCCTGGGGGGACAGGGCCTTCTCCATCGCTGCTCCCACCCTCTGGAACTCACTACCTCACACCATCAGACTCCTCCTCACTCACCACATTCAAAATATCACTCAAGACCCACCTGTTCAACACTGCATTCAACATTTAACCCACAGCATTTAACCCCTGACTATTGCTTCTCCTTCTCCTTCCTTTTGCTTTGATTATTATTTACCTATTGATTTTTGTCTTTTTGCACTTGTTTTTTGTACTCTGTCAAAGCGCCTTTGGGCTTCTTGAAAAGCGCTATATAAAATAAATGTATTATTATTATTATTATTATCATGGGGCGGGGCGCAACCCAAGGTCATAAAATGAACCCTGAACGGTATGTACAGTGCGATGCAGAGTCATGTCTGCAGTGCAGCTCGGAGGAGTTTGCCTGTCCATATGTATGTATGTATGTACGTCCCCTCAAACGCACAATCAGAGCTGAGGATCTGGTCACATGACAGGGGTGATGTGATGTCATTACGGCGGTTCGATGGCGGACTCCACACACCGCCATTTTTATTCCGATGCCGTTCAGGCCGGACATATCGTTGAACCTGTCATGTATCACAATCTGCATGCTCCACCTTTACGTTTTTCATTCAGTGTGAAGCACAAGCAACCACGTGAAACACATGAAGTAAAACACATTAAAATAAGGATTTTTAATAACACTCTATTGTTATCGTGGCTGTGGTTGTTGTTGTTTGTGGGCCCCTTTCTGTGTAGTTTTATATATTTTTCTATTGCTTCGCAAAATATAACTACTGTATATATAATTTTGTATACTCGTTCCATGTCCTTCTGAAGGGGTTCTACTGTTGTAGAATAATAAATGTTTCCGTTCAAACTGCTGTGTGAATAAACCATACATTAGCGCTTCTTCCTCTTCTTCAAACTCGCAAGAGGCTTTTAGAACTGGCAAGTTCGTGATAAAACAAACGTTTTTTTATGGCGTAGATGTTTGGTTCCTGTGTTTACTGCATTTGTCTCTCCATCTGTATGTATGTCCCTCACATATTTATGCTACATATGGGGTGAGTTTTATACCCACAATTACACTTCTGAAAGGTAGAATGTAATGGCATTTGGCTTTGACAGTTATGTTTCTTTCAACACCCTTTAGGGAACGTTCATATATTCCGTTGTGGAGGGCACAAGGGACAATAATTCCGCGCACCAGTGGGTGGCGCGAGCGTCCAGGCAGGGAACGAAAGCGCATGCCCCGCCTTTCGACCGATCGGCCACGCCGGGGACAAGGCGTGGCCTCGGGACATATATGCGGGCTCTAAGCTCGAGCCCGCCCAGTGCTGAAGTGCGAGCTTTGAATAAAGACTCGTGTTTGCACCAACACGTTGTGGCCTACCTCTCTGGCAATCGAGTCGTGTGTGCACAGCACCACACAGGTGACCCCGATTGGTTCAGCCGTTGCTGACCCCCGAACGCGCCATGGCTACCAACGCCGTCGCCGTCAAACTCCCCGAGTTTTGGGAAGCGCAAGCCGACGTTTGGTTTGTGCAGGCCGAAGCTCAATTTCAGCTCCGAGGCATCACGGCGGACGAGACCCGGTACTACCACGTGGTCGCCGCCCTCGGGCCCGGCACTGCCGCCCGAGTCGTGTCCATCCTTCGGCGCCCGCCGGGCGACCACAAGTACGAGGCGCTCAAACGTCTCCTCCTCGCCACGTTCGGGCTCACGGAGATCGAACGGGCCGACCGCCTCCTGGACCTTCCCGCCCTCAGCGACACACGACCATCCGTCCGGATGGATTTCATGCTGTCGCTGCTTGGAGACCAGCGCCCGGATTTCTTGTTCCGCGCACTTTTCCTACGCCAGCTACCTGCACAGGTGCGCCTCGCGCTGGCCGGTTCCAAACTAATGAAACCCCGCGCCCTGGCTGGAGAGGCCGACAAGTATTTCGTGGCCTGCGACACGCGGTCGGTGTACGGTGCTGCCGTAGGGGCTCCCGGTGCAGAGGCTCCAGCGCCCCCTGCTTCCCTCGTGGCCGCTGCTACGCCCCGCCCACTACCGCCGCCGACACGGCCGCCGCGGGGGCCACCGCCGCAAACCTGGTGTTACTACCATGGCAGGTTCGGCCGCAAGGCTAAAACGTGCCGCCCGCCGTGTTATTTTGACAGGTTGGGAAACGACCGGCGCTCACTTGCGGCCATGAGCGTCGGACATTCCGGCAGCCTCCTGTTCATCACGGACACCTTGTCCGGGCGCCGTTTTCTTTGCGACACAGGAGCGCAGGTAAGCGTCCTCCCCGCCTCCACGTCCGACAAGCAAGCCGCGGGCCGGGGCCCCGCTTTGCTTTCCGCCAACGGTACACCCATCTGCACATTCGGGAAGCGTTGCCTCTCACTGCGGTTCGGAGGGCAGCGCTTTCAATGGTCGTTCGTGACCGCCAGCGTGCCAATGGCCCTGCTGGGCGCGGACTTCCTATGTGCGCATGGGCTGTTGGTCGACGTGAAACGCAGACGTCTCGTCCAGGCCGAAACCTTCAGCTCGCTCGCTTGTTCGCTGAGCGGCTCACCGAGCGGCTCGCCAAGCGGCTCCCTGGAAGGTTCCGTCCCGGCGAGTTTAGTTTGCACGCTTCCGGCAGCGGACGACTTTACCCGCCTCCTAGCCAGTTTCCCGGCCCTCACGCGGCCCACCTTCTCAGCGGTGGCCATTAAAAACGGGGTGGAGCACCATATACCCACGGTCGGGCCGCCGGTCTACGCCCAGGCACGCCGACTCGAATCCACGAAGGTCGCCGTGGCGAAAGCGGAGTTCGCCACGCTGGAGCGGCTGGGGATCGTACGGCGCTCCAACAGCGCTTGGGCTTCTCCTCTGCACATTGTGCCGAAGCCCGGCGGGGGATGGCGGCCAGGCGGGGACTACCGCCGGCTCAATGATGCCACCACCCCCGACCGCTACCCGGTCCCGCATATCCAGGACTTTTCCACCCGGTTGGCAAACACGACCGTGTTTTCCAAGGTGGACCTCATCCGGGGCTACCACCAGGTCCCCGTACAACCGGGCGATGTCCCGAAGACGGCAGTCATCACCCCTTTCGGCCTCTTCGAGTTCCTGCGAATGCCTTTCGGGTTGAAGAATGCGGCCCAGGCGTTCCAACGGCTTATGGACAGCGTCTTGCGTGACTTACCTTTCCTCTTTGTCTACCTGGACGACATCCTAGTCGCGAGCGCGTCCCGGGAGGAGCACCTGCTCCACCTCCGCACGCTTTTCGAACGCCTGGGCCAGCATGGCCTAATCATCAACCCCGCAAAGTGCCGTTTCGGCGCCGCCACCGTCGACCTCTTGGGGCACCGCATCACCAGGCACGGGGCCGTCCCTTAACCAGCCAAGGTGGAGGCGGTCAGGGATTTCCCGCGACCCCGCACGATCAAGGGGCTCCAGGAGTTCCTGGGCATGGTAAATTTTTACCACCGCTTCGTGCCCCACGTCGCCCAGCTCCTCCGCCCCCTGCACGAGGCCCTCTGGGGCAAGCCGGGCAAAGGTGACATCGCCTGGTCGGAGCCGATGGCCGTGGCGTTTGCGGGCGCAAAGCTGGCCCTGGCCAACGCCACCATGCTGGCGCACCCGGCGCCCGATGCGCCGATCGCCCTCACCACCGACGCGTCGGACTACGCGGTGGGCGCGGTGCACGAGCAGTGGGTGCGTGGTGCTTGGCAACCGCTGGCGTTTTTTAGCCGGCAGCTTCGCCCGCACGAACGCCGCTACAGCACCTTCGACCGCGAGCTGCTCGGGCTCCACCTGGCGGTCCGACACTTCCGCCATCTGCTGGAGGGCCGCCCGTTCATGGCATTCGTCGACCACAAGGCCCCTTGTGTTCACGATGGCCAAGGTCGCCGAGCCATGGTCGGCACGGCAGCAGCGTCACCTCTCTGCCGTGTCCGAGTATACGACGGACATCCGTCACGTAGCGGGTAAAGACAACCCGGTGGCGGATTGCCTTTCCCGGTCCGTCGCGCACGCGGTCCACCTCGGGATCGACTATGCCCGGATGGCAGAGGACCAGACCGCCGACCATGGCGTCCAGGCCTTGCGGACCGCCGTCACGGGCCTCCGCATCACCGAGGTGCCATTCGACGCCGCGGGCGCAGCCCTCCTGTGCGACGTCTCCCTCGGCCGGCCTCGCCCCATCGTGCCCGCTGGCTGGCAGCGCCCAGTGTTCGACGCCATCCACGGCCTGTCCCACCCGGGCACGAAGGCCTCCCAGAAGCTCGTCGCGGCGAAGTTCGTCTGGCATGGCCTCAGGAAGGACGTCCGCGACTGGGCCAGGACGTGCCTCACGTGCCAGCGCGCAAAGGTCCACCGCCACACCCAGGCCCCGTTGGCCTCGTTTGCGGTGCCCGAGCGTCGGTTCGACCACGTGCACGTCGACTTGGTGGGACCTCTGCCCCCCTCGCGGGGGTTCACCCACCTCCTCACCATGGTGGACCGCACCACACGGTGGCCAGAGGCCGTCCCATTGGCGGCGACATCTGCAGCTGATGTGGCACAAGCCTTCATCGCCACTTGGGTTGCCCGGTTCGGTGCCCCCTCGGACATCTCGTCCGACCGCGACCCCCAGTTCACCTCGGAGCTCTGGGCCGCGGTGGCGCAAGGGCTCGGCGTGAAACTACACCGCACCACGGCCCACCACCCCCAGGCCAATGGCCTGTGCGAGCGCTTTCATCGCTCGATGAAGGCCGCGCTCCGGACCAGCCTCCGCGGCGGCGGCTGGGCCGACAGGCTCCCCTGGGTCCTGCTGGGCCTCAGGACGGCGCCCAAGGACGACCTGCGCGCGTCCTCGGGCAACCACTGCGGGTACCGGGCGAATTTATCCCCGACTCCACGGCTCCTTGGTCGCCGGTGCAACAGCGCTCCACCCTTCAGGAGACCGCCCGGAGGTTCGCCCCGGTGCCGACGGCACACCACGGTTGCCCGTCTTCCCACGTCGCCCCGGAGCTTCGCACGGCGGAGTACGTCTTCGTCCGGCACGACGCCCACCGGGCACCGCTACGGCCCCCGTACGACGGGCCCTTCCGCGTGCTGGAGACCGGGGACAAATATTTCACCATCAACATCGGCGGTGCCCCGGATCGCATCTCCGTGGACCGCCTCAAGCCGACCCACCTCCATCTGGACCACCCCCCGCAAGCAGCTCTGCGTCCGCGTTGAGGCCGCCCCCAGGCGGTCGGACCCCCGGCACCCCCCAGCCCCGCTACCCCACAGCCCTGCACCCATCGCCAGGGGGCGTTTCGGCCGGGTCATCCGGCTTCCCCGCAAACTCACCCTTCAGGTGCGCGGGAATTCTGGGGGGGCGCGTGTGGCGGGCACAAGGGACAATAATTCCGCACACCAGTGGGTGGCGCGAGCGTCCAGGCGGGGAACGAAAGAGCATGCCCCGCCTTTCGACCGATCGGCCACGCCCGGGGACAAGGTGTGGCCTCGGGACATATGCGGGCTCTAAGCTCGAGCCCGCCCAGTGCTGAAGTGCGAGCTTTGAATAAAGACTCTTGTTTGTACCAACGCGTTGTGGCCTACCTCTCTGGCAATCGAGTCGTGTGTGCACAGCACCACAACGTCATATACCTGGTTGGGGCAAATTATCACACTTGATGATTGGGGGGAACTGAAATTATGACAACAGGGTGATATATGATGAGGGGAGGGGGGTGCCTGCCCCCCAGATCATATATAATTAAAACTTCGATTTAGGGCTCTACAAACATTGAAGCATTTCTTATGAATGCCTCCAACCAACCTAAGCCTGGTATTGGCTTAACGGTTCGGGTGGAGGGCTTGGGATCCTCGGGTCCCGAGCTTGAATCCCTGTCAGCTGCTGAATTAATACCAGGTGGGGTTGACTCAGCCTGTCATCCTTCCGAGGTCGGCAAAATGAGTACCAACTCACTGGGTCCTCTCTCAAGGAGGTTGGTGGCAGCATTTGCACTCCGGCGACCGTAAAACACCTCAATCCGTAACACACAAAGTGGTGTGTATCAGGATAGTGCTGAGGTCACTTTGATAGTGTTGACTAACTGACCAACATATAGAATAAACCGGTGTCTCAATGCAATTTCTTCACTTCCATGTTGACAGACAGTTTTGAGACTTCGAGTACTTGAAAATAATTTAATACTTACATTATTTTCTAACTGGTATCCCCACCCAGGTCATACTATCCTCTTCAACTAAAGTATCACACAAGCCCGGCTATGCCGCTGTTAGACTTTCGGTCTTGTTTTCAAGAAGTTCATTCCAGAACAAATGCAGAAATTACAGGTGAAGGTGTGGTGAGTCTTGAAACAGTAAAATTAAAAAAGTTCTCAATCTTGGACACAATCAACAAATGGGATGGCAACAGTCAATTAACTATAACATTTTCAGTGTTGCACATCTGTATACAAAGCTCACAGCAAGGTTTAGCATCCTCCCACCTGATGCATTTGCTGCTTCTCCAGTGTCTGCTGTTCGTTTTCATTCTCCAGTCTTGGCCTGTGCACTTTGCACAACGTACTCGGTTTTTTATGTTCAGCCTCTGGCAAGAGCCCATTATGCAAGTCCACAAGTTCCTGCCTGGATAACACACCACATGAAACATTGAACATTGTCACAGTTGTTGAAAATCATCATAATTTCAACCACTGAAAGCAAATGCTGTAGCCAATGTGATCAACACATATAAACTGTGAATTTATTGATGGGAAATGTAATAAATTCCTTCATTGTCCATAGTTTTCCATACTGTGAAGGAGCACCATTTCACGTGGGATGTGGACCTGGGATAGCTGAGTGGTGAATTGGCAAAATTAAACCATGCACAGGAAAATCATTGGTCATGAATCAGTTCTCTTCCTCAGAGGCGTTCTGTCCCCCGCCAGAACCCAAACGGTTGGGTTCTGGCGGGGGACAGAACCCAACCGTTTGTGATTGGCAGCACAGCGCATTGTATAAAAGGCTCAAACTAGTGGGGCTTTTTGTTTGCCTCATTTTTCCATGCTGTATCCAGCCCATACTCTATTCTCACCAGCAGTCATCATGTACTAATAACTGGGCCACAATCCTTAGATGTTCACTCCAATTGGCTATGTCATTAACTCACTCACCTATGAGCTTGTGAATGCTATTTCTTTTCTTTCAGAAGTTCTAAGCTGCAATTTGTATCACTTCATCCAAGGGGCCTGCACTATAAATGCAATACATTTTACGTGTATACAAGATTGGTGAGCCGTAGTAGCTAACAAAATTGATGATAAATCACAGCGCTGAAAAAAAGACGTCGAAGACAAATTCACACAATACATTCGATACGTAGAGGCAGGCATTCAGTAAAACCCCGACATTTGTAGATTCGCAATTCGCGGAACCCAGGTATTCACCGCTTTGAAAATGTGTGCTGTTTCTATTTTTGCGGCCACTGTGTTCCAGCTACTCCTGGTTTATCTGGGTATATACGATCCCCACCCACCCACGAACTCCACCAATGTTGGTATTTTTTTGTTTAACGGAAAAGCCTGGCTCACAGACACGATCGCCAACCCTCCACACAGGGGAGTGGAGGGGAAAGAACATTATAGATGGGGTATGCCGTGGGGAGTGGGGTTGCTTCGTTTCTTGCATAATTATTTTATCATATATTTTTGATCGGGAACCGCGAGTCATTATTAAATTATATATACTAGCAACAGTACCCGCCCTATGGGCGGGGCTTCAATTGGGAAGCCCAAATGAAAAGGTAAACTATCAGAAATTGAAGGCTTTTTTATTTTAAACGATTCATATAAACATCCGTTGAATCATATCACACGCAAATCATCAAAATCTAAACAGTACATGGCTAAACAGTACATGGACGATCACGTACCACGTACGTCTCGCTCGCTCTCATGTTGTCCCGATAATGATCCTTCTGCAGGTTCACCGACGGAAACCTTATGACTTTTACTTCCTCTAGACAGTCAAGTTCGCTAATCTTTTCGGTGCACTGGCACGAGCCGAGAACGGCCCGTGCAGGGGCTGATCCGAGGATCTCATCAAACCGTCCGATCGGTAGTAGCGATGGGCGGTGTGTACAAAGGGCAGGGACTTAATCAACGCGAGCTAATGACTCGCGCTTACTGAGAATTCCTCATTCGTGGGACACTGTCTCAAGCCCCAGACCCCATCACGGATGGGGCTCAGCGGTTTACCCGAGCCTGACGGCGAAGGGCAAGGTACACGCTGGCCCGTCCAGTGTAGCGCGAGTGCGGCCCTGGACATCGAAGGGCATTAAACGTTCATTAAACATTAAACGTTCATTAAACATTAAACGTTCATTAAAGGATTACGAAACGAAAAACATTACGAAATTACGTTCACGCCGTCACGTCAAACACTACCGTGAACACATATAGTCTAGTAGGAAGACTAGGTCCCCCTGCACCCCCCGGAGATATACTTCTAATCAGTGTTTCTAGATTGGAAAAAATGTGTAGAAAATGACTAGCTATGGCCCCAAGCTGAAAAAATGTCCCACATACCATTTTTATGCAAATTACTGCTGCCATTATCAAAAAAACGATTTTTGACATATCTCAGCCAATATTGCAGATAATTGAAAAATGAAGGTGTCTAGACCCATGTTTTGAAGGGCATAGATCATGATAGAACTATTCATAACATGATTACATGTGTCTATGGTATACTAGTATGCATATTAATGCTGTAATTACAAAATAATCAGTTTTACAAATGATAAGGATACGTTAATACTGCAGATAACTTAACATGGTACATAAGGGGTCTAAACCCAGGTATTTTCAAGGTTAAATGTCAACAAGATGCTCCTGAGTCTTGCATAGGGGCGGGACATTGGCAGTAACATTGGTACCACTCAACTTTTCTTCCCACCATTGACTTTGTATTGCGAGAGATTTTCACTTGCTTATTTAAAGGTTTCTCACCCAGCCCACGTAAAATCTACCAACTCCTGCTGTTAACTCCCAAACATATTTTTTTATGTTATCCAATCACAGTGCAGAAATGACAGACTAGAGATCCAAATTAGTGCTGCTATAGCTGCCATTTTACATTTCCATCCATGTAACATGCGCGCTCGCGCGCTCGTATCAATTGGTAATGTCGCGCGCTCGTATCAATTGGTAACGTTGATGTTATTGAATACCTCAGTTGAAAGTTCAGTCTTCCATTCCATCTGTGTGTTGTTCTTGGTATTCATCCTCCAATCTAGCCAGGTAAGATGCTAACTATAATGTTACTCACACTCTTGACTTCAGTTTCTGCATGAAATCATAAACAGGCAGAATAACAGCTGAGCCAGCTAGCACCATGTTAGCTAACGTTAAAGCTAGCCTCATCTATGTACAGTATGTTCCTAATGTCGGTGTAACTTAAACTTTTGTTAATGCCAAACATGAGACATATCTGTTGACTTCTGTATATGAATTGAACCAGAAAGAGGCACGACAGCTGAGCTAGCTACAGTAACTTAGCACAATGTTTCATTGGCCTAGATAGCTAACGTTAGTGTGGAAGAATTTAGATGTTTTAGCTATTAGCACTTTTGATGCCACTAAACATGGTTTAGTCAGCTAAAAAGTACCCTAGTGTAATTTGAACGATTGGACCCTTCCACACATCCATGAACTACATCGGGATGCTCACTGGACACAAGATGCGTGGTTCTGGATATGCAGAGATTCTCTTTGAGGCACAACTAGTAACAAGTGGATCTCTCAAAGGTGTTCTCAGTGGAAAGGCCTACGCAAAGTCCCTCTTTTGCCTCAAAACAGTGTGTGAGGCAATGGAGAGGCTGTTGATGGAGAGATTCACTGAGGAGGAGAACATCATGATCTCTGACCCTGCTGTGCTTCTCAGAATGACCCAGTCTTGCAACCGAGAGCACCTCGATGAAGCCCTCAAAGACCCCTCAACTCTACTCCTCATCAAAAAGTACCATGCCTTTGAGGAAAAGGTGTGCAAGGGCCACCTGGGGAAGACAGCTGCCTTCTGGATGTCGTTCATTACCCACTGCCATCTTGTCTTCATGCTCCTCCACTCTGTGAAGACCAACAACCTCCAGCTGTTTCACAAGTGTAACGGAGAGATGGCAGATATCTTCTTCGCCTTTGACGGACACAACTACTCCAGGTTTGTGTAGCATACATGGTAAAATGTATAACCATCACTGAGTAGATTTTAATTGATACTTGGGTTCATGTATTATGAGAGGAGCTATTCCAATAAATGTCTACAGTATTTCCCTCTCTGTACTTTACAGATATCTGACTTGGCTGGAAGTCCACCTGACAAATCTGGAAAGCACGCACCCAGGGGCCAAGGACCTGCTTACTATGGGTGCAATCGCAGTGGCTCGCTCGATGATACCAGGGGCACTCAGTGCTGTCGACAAGACAATGGAAGAAACGTTCATGCGCTTTGCTAAATCATCAGGTACATCATTTTCTTTCAGTACATTATACATTTGAAACTGTAGAAACCAGCTTTATATGATGTAAACTGCTCTTACAAAACATTTCCCTTTTAATGATTGGGTTATGCAATTAAAATATGTTCACTTTTCAGGTGGCTTTGCTGGCCTGTACAGTCAGTTTGGGGCATACCAGAGATGGTGCCGAACAACCACAGCACGGGCACAGTTCTATGAAAAGACCCTTGAGATGGTGGATCTCATCGATGACCCAGACTGCCCAAGAGCAGGGAGACATCGTGAACTAGAGAAGGCAGAGATCAGAAAAGGCGAGGAGGCCGTTCAGCGAACCCTAACTACTATCAAGAACTTCACCAATCCGTTCACCATCATTGATAAGGACAAACTCTACTGCCTGGCCTCTGGTGCTCCCGTCCCCATGGATGTTGAGATGGATGTGTTACAAGCAGAAGCTGTGGGGAAAGCTGCGAAAGCTGACTTCATCAGGCACCTGGAAAGCGGAGAACCTGAGAGCTTCTTCAACCCAATCAAGAGAAAGAAACTCAAGACCATGGAGGCTAGTAACAACAAGATCACACTAACATCCTCACAGGGCAAGGTAAGGATGTAATCCAATACCCAAGTGCTTTTGTATTTTATGTTGTATTTTTAAATGGCGTCCTGTACATGCTATATTGAGATACAAGATTGAACTCCAAATTTGTTTATTAAAGACAGTGCACATCAATGAACAATGTAAAGATTGTAAATATGCCAATTTATAGCACATGAATAATTTTCACCTGTAGTCCTTCCTGTAGTACATATCAACCAATCACCATTTATCATTCCAGGTCATCCAGTATCAGGAGCAAAGCAACCTTGCATTCCTGCTCCTTGTCAAGTCTCAGAGTCAAGATGAGCCATTAGACCTGGGAGAACTCATGAAGTACTGCCTGATGCCAGTGCCTCCTAGCCTTGGGACACCAGATGGGTTCTTCTGCAAAACCAACAAAGCCTCCATTCTGCACTACCTTTTAGAGGACACCACACCACAAGATCTGCAATACCCCAAGGATGCCCTGTTCATCCAGGATGGAATGGCGCTGCTGCATACCCTTGCCAACCTTCCCCCAACATGTGGTGAGATATGCTTGCAGGTGCTTGATCAGATGGTGGCCAAGCAGCACTTTCTGTTCTCCACTGACAGTTACCATCCTGAGTCAATCAAAGCGCAGGAAAGGCTGAGGCGGGGCAGCTCAGAGAAGATCATTCTGGCTGGACCAGCAACCAGGAAGCCATATGACTTCAAAATGTTCCTTGCAAATGACGACAACAAAAAGCAGATGTGCCAGCTTCTTCTGAAAGTGTGGAGTGGACAAGAGGCAGCTACCAGGCTGGAGAGAACAGAGATGGCTGTGCTGATCGTGGAGGGGAAGGCCCACCAACTTGCCTCAACGAATGGCAAGGTAAAATTGAAAGCCCTTCGTGAATGGCGATTCAATTTGTAATTTTTCCTGAAAAAAAGGTGATTACCTGTGATGTTTGTCTAGATCTGAAACTGGCAGTGACTGGTGATTGAAATGCGGTGCCTTTTTGTGTTTCAGGTCGAGGTACGTGAACTCCCCACGATCTACAGCAACCAGGAAGAGACTGATACCAGGGTGGTTCTGTACCTCCATCATGCTGCTACCATCGGATACAAGAACGCTGTAGTCAGAACACCGGACACAGACATCCTCCTGATCCTGCTCCACCATGCCCACAACATCAAGCTGACGGTGTACCTGGATACAGGGTCAGGGAAGCATCGCCAACTTGTCAACGTCTCTGAGCTGGCAGAATCCCTGGGAGAGGACTACTGTGCCACTCTCCTGGGGTACTATGTGTTCAGCGGAGAAGACTGCACCAGTGCCTTCAAAGGGAAGGGAAAAGTCGGGCCCTTGAAAAAGCTGGAGAAGAATCCCAGGTTTCACAGGGCATTCGGTGAACTGGGTGACAACTGGGATGCCAACCCTGAGGTGGAGAGGCAGTTAGAAAAATTCACCTGTGTGATGTACGGCCAGAGTCGCGAGTCATCAGTGGACATTGTCCGTGCCAAGCTGCTACGAAAAATGGTGGGAGAGGACAAGACCCTCACATCCAAGTCCAAGGTTGATCTGGCTCGCCTTCCTCCATGCCAGTCTGCCCTGAAGCCGCACATCCAGCGTGTGAACCACCGCGTAGCATTGTACAAAAGAGCCGATCAACCTATCATCGAAAAGCCAAAACCTTATGAGGAGCAAGGATGGATAAGGACTGATGAAGGACTGTTGAAACCAATGTGGTCCAGTGGTCCCATCCTACCAACCTCACTGGTGGATCTTCTGAACACAGGAGAGCACGAAGAGGAGGAGGAAGAGGAAGGAGAAGAAGAGTTTGACTCTGACGATTTCGATGAAAATGATGATGACTGACTCAGTGTAGAATCACTAATGCTAATGATGTTTATCTAAAACAAGCAAGAGAAGAGTGGTCACATTGAGTGCTAGGACTATTTTGACAGTTGTAATATTTAGAAAAATAAAACTTTGTGTTAACGTCTGTGTAGACGGACCTTAATATGAGTCTATTATTTCGTAAAACTGTGATTATTTTGTAAATAAAGCACTAATTAGCATACTA
>NC_136271.1:108387361-108547361 GCF_964187855.1 Myxine glutinosa | reverse complement strand
AGGCCACTGGAATCACGTGATCTTCAGTGACGAGTCTAGATTTCTGGTCTATCGTCAAGATGGCTGCGTCCGAGTGCGCAGACAAGTGCATCAAGCCTCCAACAAAGATTGTATAGTGCCAAGAGTCCAAGCTGGAGGTGGTGGGGTGACCGTTTGGGCTGCTTTTCATGCAGGGGCAAAACTGACCTGGTTGTTCTGAATGGAAACCTGAACCAGTTCAAGTACAGGGCCATTCTGGAAGAAACATTGCTTCCATTTGCTCGTGCAGCCTTTCGAGGAAACTTTGTCTTCCAAGATGACAATACACGGCCTCATCGTGCTCGCATGATCCAACACTTTCTTGCTGACCGTGGTGTAGAGCATATGGAGTGGCCTGCCATGTCCCCGGATATGAATCCGATAGAGAACTTGTGGGCAGAATGAACGCGTCAAATCGACCACTTGGACCAGCAGCCGACCTCTGTGCATGAATTGCAACATGCTATTGTCACTGCATGGCAAGCGATTCCTGTCCAAACCTTGGCAAATCTCATGAACAGCATGCCTCAACGTGTACATGCTCTCCTGAATGCTCGTGGGGGTTACACGAAGTACTGAACTATAATTTTACTGTCCGTAATCCCAGTCGTAATTTAACTTTTGTTTTTGCAAAAAAAATTTTAAAGACATACTTCTGGAAAACGTACAGAAGTTTAACACAGTACAGTCCATGAATTTTTTTTTTTTTTGTATACTGAATCGAGGCTCGTGAAAGCTGAAATTGAGTTCGATATCAGTTTACATCACTTTCAAGGATCAATTTATTTGTTTCGAAATGTCAAATGTGGTTTTTGTTTCTTTTAAAGGTCACATTAACAAAATCTGGAGTAATTTCAACATAATTCCAATGAACTTTTGGTTCTAAGTTATCTTCAAAAGTAAATTCACCCCCACAAAAAAAATATTCCATATTAAATGCCAAGTCTGTATATAACACACCCGAAATGTATTTGCTACACCAGTTATTCATTTGTTTGCACAAACTGACTGCTAGCTGTGTCATTATCAACAGCCTGCTATACTGCTGATGTGGTGCATCTGGAGATTAAGACAGGCATATTGAAATTGGCCATGGTGCCGGTGTTAACTTGCTAACTCTGTAAAAGACAATCTAAGGTAGTCAATGGTCACTATCTAATGTTGGCAGCCAGGTCTCCAGTTTTACATACCATCCAACACACAACACACTCATTGATGCAATGCGCTGCATATGAAACACCAGGGTAATAGTATATACTTGGGCTGGGAATCAAACTCAGACTATACAGCTCAAAGGCAAGCGTACGACCTCTGTGCAATCCTGTTAACCCTGCTATACCAGAGGAATCTTACTATAATTCACCAAATGTCCGTCTGTCCGTTTGTCCGTTTGAAGGTACCGCAAAAAAGGCTCAACCGATCGCAACGATATTTTGGGTGGGTATTCCTGGGACCCCTGGGAGTAAAATAGGCTATATTGTTTTTCCAAGTTTTCCAAGTTTTCCAAACACGATGGAATAATATTTATTGATATGAACAGTGATGTGGCTTTTGTTGAAATTATACGTACCAGGAGAGAGTAGATAGACTACTGACAAACTCTTCCTATATAAACGTGCAGCTCCGAAGTAACACGGCAGCGTGTGCAAAGCGACTGAGAAACAGGTGTAGCGGCCGCTTCCATGTTACAGATTCGGCGCACACTCTTCACACAAACGTGCGACTGAGAAAGACGTGTAGCGGCCGCTTCCGTTTTGCAGAATTCAATCTTTTTTCAAAATGGGCACCATGTACTGTTTAGATTTTGATGATTTGCGTGTGATATGATTCACCGGATGTTTATATGAATCGTTTAAAATAAAAAAGCCTTCAATTTATGACATTTTGCCTTTTTGTTTGGGGGCCTCCCAATTGAAGCCCCGTCCGTAGGGCGGGTACCATTGCTAGTATTATCAATTCGATTCTTCTTGTTGACAACCAGGATCATTCATAAAAAAGCAAACCTCGCTTTGGCTTTCAGCATCTCATCTTGCTGCTTTGCCTCAAATGCCCAAGCAAGATCTTCGATCTTCTCCCGCAGACTGACTTCCCTTCGCCTCTGCCAAATGTCAGCACAAAAAGTTCGTGATAGCAATTGGGCTCCATACACTTACAACCAGTTAAAATTGTTAAATCAAATAAGAAAATGGCCCCAATCATCAGAACACCTGATAGAGTTAGTGTTATTTTCCCCCAATTTTACATTTACATGTGTCACGGTCCATGTGGCATCAAAAGACAAGTGATGCCAATAAAAGGTTTTTGGCTGCAATGACAATCTCATTTATGCTAAAATTTGATCAGCAAATTGTACCAAAATGCAGATGCAGTACATTAGAGCGTACAAGTTAGAGCCAGCAACCTGCATTTCCATAAAGCCATCCCTCATCATCAAACGGTCATCATGCAACAGTTTGTAGAACATTCCAAAAATGGATGTTCTTTGTAAGCTGGATATAAAAAGTGATGATGCTTGAAACAAGACAGCTTACAACCATGAGGAATCGCTGAGGCCATGGTGTTTCAGATTTTTTAAAAAAAAGATTGGAAGGGTCTGGGGGAGGGGAGCGGGTGGGGGGGGGGGGCGCTTGTGCTACTTGGCCTTTGTGAGGGTTGTGTTTGTTTTTTAGACTTTGGTTTCCATCTGCTGCAAGCTCCAATGGGTTTTGAAATTGCAATTAAAGCAAGTTTTCTATTCTTGGACAAAAGTGATCACATAACATTGGTAACAAAACCATCATAGTCACACAGGTATTACAGAAGAAGAGAATGTGGGAATGAGACATCAAGAGAATGAACAAAGTACTTAGGAATGAAAACTCAGCAGTTCTTTTAACCTCTGCAACAGTGATGGAACACAGAATCATGAACGTGTAAAGTAAATACAAGTAAAACAAGAAAGCCAGAGAATAAGGCTAAAAATAAATAAAACAGCATGCATGAATAATTTTGATAGCCAAAACACACAGACATTTTATTAAACAAACTAGAAACACCCATTCCTTATGGGAGCAGCTGGGGGAAGTAGAAAAATAATTTTAATATTTCCCATGATTATTACTATTATTGTTGTTAATATTATTGTCTGCCACTCCTCAGACAAGATCGGACACTTGGCTTGTGTATGCGATATTTCAAAAAACGCTCAATATTTAGCTTTCATATTACACAGATCTATTCCTCGTACCATCCAAAAGGTGGAGGACCTAGAGTATCTGCCCACTGCTACCTCCACACACCAAAGGTTATGTTTTCAGAGGTTATGTTTTCAACCCTGTCTGTTTCACCCTGTTTTCAGAGGTTATGTTTGTTTCCGATGAAACATGGTGGACACGTTGGGTGTATGACAAGGAAGAACTGATTGTATTTTGGTGAAGGTCCGAATCTGAATCTGGATACAATAATTTTTTTAATGTTCAAAGTGATTCTTCACTAATGAGAGATGGGACCAAAATGATATATAGTACGATATCTCAAAAAGTTGCGGACAAGCTATGACAAAACTAGGTGGATGAGTTGGTTAGGTGACAAGAACAAGCTGATTAACTGCTGGTTCATGTCCGAATCCTGATATCAGTGGGAAACAAAATGTAAACTGTTCAGCTGGGCAGAGGTTTGCTCTCTACCAAGTTTCGTTCTAGTTATTACGCTATTGTCATTATTTTTGGTGTAAGCCCATCCCCACAGAGCAGGAGATGGAGTTTTGAAACCGTGGTGTCTGTGTCTGTTTTTTTTTTTTTTTTTTTTTTTTTTTTTTGCATACTGTTCAGGCCATAACTACG
The DNA here is from genome assembly GCF_964187855.1 of Myxine glutinosa. Lineage (NCBI taxonomy): Eukaryota > Metazoa > Chordata > Myxini > Myxiniformes > Myxinidae > Myxine > Myxine glutinosa. Next base: position 108,543,522 of record NC_136271.1, on the reverse strand, counting down.
AGTATTTTACCATTTGAGCTTTTGTCATCAAATTGTCATCAAACCTTTATTATGACAGAATGGATAACACCAATTACTAATTGGGTCAAAATGTCAATGGGCAAAGTCACAGTAAGTACAAATAGGCCGTACTAGCCTGTCTACCACATCAGCACGAGATGGCCGGGTTTTGTAATACTTTCCATGTTGCTTTGTTTTTGTCCAATTGCTTTTTCAGATGCTCTATAGTTATTAGGTGACCAAGCCATCTGGCTGGTACCCTATTGATTCCGTTAGGACTATTCATGTTCATTATTTGTTTGTCTTTTTACTTCCGCAGCCATTTTGCACAATTATTCACTTTTAAATTTGTTTTCTCTGCAACTGCTTATCCGATTGACATGAAATTTTCAAAATAGAATGCCTACCAATGCAGATTTTTTTTATTGACAATTATGATGTCATAGGTCACGTGTTATGGCAGCCATGTGGGGAACAAGGAAATTATTGAGGGGGATGTACTAAAAATGTTTTTGAGATAATTACATTGATGCCGTCATCGGTTATGTGGTCTGGCAGCCATATTTTTTACCCTTCTCTAGAATGGCTTAGCAAGTCGGCAAAACTTCATACACATTATTAACTAACCATGGGGAATATAGGGTGATAATTTCACAGCATAGGCCACATGCTCTGGCAACCATTTCTGAAACGATGAGGCACTAAACTTGAGTGCACTCAACTTTATTTTGGTGCTTTTACTTGTAATTGTCCTCGCAGTCAAGGGAGGATGGCTGAGCGTGAGGCCCATGTCGATAGCTTCACCAAGTCCATTTTAATGTCCAAACTAAAAGCTTCAAGGGCCTTCTTCGTGTGAGTCTCAGCTGGAGAATGTGAAGGTCGTTTACCACTCATATGAAAGGGGTTTGGGAAAATTTGGCATAAAATACTATCAATGAAGGTCAAAGGATATATGTCACGAGTACAGTACAGACTGTGCAACTGAGGGCGAGAGAAGTGGTACATTGTAAGTCATACCTCCACTTCCGTTGTGTGCTGGGATGAAAGTTTAAAAAATTTCCCAGTTGAACAAAACAATGTTAACTCAAAAATTATGAGGGGTAAATAGAAAACAAGTTTGATACCAACGTTGGCATGGGTCACATGTCCGATCAAAGCGGGGTTCAATCAAAGCGGGGCGACTTGAGCCATGGCATAACTACTTGCAGTTATAAAGTGCATGTCTAGTTACTTTTATTTTGGAAGCGGTCCAAGTCCCTGACTCGAGACGCCCTCTCAGCACCAATATTACTTCAACTTGTGTAAAGTCCCACATTCACTTGTAAACCTTGGAGTACAAACCATTAAGGATTTAAGACAGCCCACAGGGCTTCATTTAATGTAATGCATGTTCTGAAAAGCTGTTTTTGCTTGTCAACTTCATGGAGTACACATTTTTATGCCTCCGCCGACAAAGTCGCCGAAGGCATTATGTTTTTGGGTTGTCCACCCTTCTGTCTGTCTGTCCGTCCGGGCTAAACCTCGTTTTTCTCAGCAACCATATGTCCGATTGAGACGAAACTTTCAGGGTAGGAGTGACACCCATGCAGAATGTTTTTATGATAATTGTGACATCATAGGTCACGTGGTATGGCAGCAAACTTGGATTAAAGGCAAATAATTAAAAAGTTATTTCTCGGAAACTGCTTAATGGAAAAACTTGAAACTTGGCACATTGTCAAGTACTCCGAATGGGGAACAAAAGCATGATAATGATGACATCATAGGTAAAGTGGTACACCAGCCAAAATTGTTTTAATCGAATTACTAATCCTAAAAATCTGAAATTGCATGCACATGATCTTTGACCCATTTGTATTGAAATATTACATTTATGACATCATAGGTCACATCGTTTGGCAGCCATCTTGGATAGAAAAACGAACCTTATCCGATCAACACAAAACTTCACAAACGTGATCCCCTACCCATACATATGCAGACTGATGGCATCTACCCGTTGTAGGACTATACAACAACAAACAACAGGCATTTTAAGGCCATTTTCCCCGCAAGAGCGGGGGTTAGCCTTGCGGTCCCCATGACAATGTTCTCCATTTTGCCCTATTTTCTGCATCTCCCCTTGTTAACCCCCTTGCCCGCATTTCTTCTTGTAGTTGTATGACTATGCGAAGGCATATTGGCGACACAGTCGCATTGTTCTAGTTTTCCTTTATAAGCTGCAAAAATGAATTTGATTTAAACTTGCTCCTCATATCTAGTTGAACATGTGTACATGAGACTAGTCAGTAGCCTCAGCTTATGTTTAAATGGTTTACACGTATAACCAAAGCATTCAATGTGGAACGGGAAAGGAGATTTTAATAATTTACTTGTATATTTGTATAATCTATTTATATTATAAAACAGCAGTGTCCGTCTGTACCTAAACTACTTCAGTTTTTTGGCAAGCCCCGCCAAACCTTCTGTGGAACATTTTGGGGTCCAAGAGGGTGTCGTAATGTAGGTAGGAGCTTTCATAAATTCCTCAATACAATTAGGATTTTGAAATTTGATTGATACAGAGCTGCTCCAGATCCAGAAGTAAACAAATGATGACAATTCGCTGGTATGATAATATCTCAATACAATTGTGATTTAACATTGTATTTCGTTATATAAAAGCTACAGTATTAATTTGTGATTGGAATGATGCTGTTTGTAATAAAAATATAGAGATATTTAGTTTTAAGCAGAATAATGAGGAAATGATGTGAGGGTTTGCGCCCTTGACATTTGTGGATTCGCCATTTGCAGTTTCGCCATTGACTGGGTATAAAAACATTCAGACTGGGTATAAAAACATTCAGACTGGGTAAATTTTTTTGCCCAAGTCCTTCACGAACCTGCTGTTGTTTATGAACCTGAATGCCTGATGTTCGACTGCTGTCAATGCATGACGTTAGACCAAAGGTGGCACAGGAATGTGGAACTTATTGGTTCATCATTTGCCGTTTTTTGCCCAAGTCATTCACAAACCAGCTGCCCATGCCTGACGTTCAACTGAAGGTGGCACAGGAATGTGGAATTTATTGGTTCATTGTTTAGTATTAGCTATTTCCGCATTGTTCTTTTGTTTCCGCATTGTTCTTTTGATTTTGGCGTCCCACCCGTGCATAGCACGGGTACCTCACTCGTATTTGTATATTTACAATGAAACGTATAATCAGGAAGGAAGGTGAGGAATTTGGAAGGGGGTGGGATGATGTGGAAGCAGAACCCTTCGTCGGAGCAAGAGAAAGGAAATCAGGTGGCGATTGGTGAAAAAAGACCTCTTTTTTGGGACAATACCTCTGATCACCAACTCCCACTCAATTTCCTTTCTCTTTTGCTCTGACGAAGGGTAAAGCCCGAAATGTCAGCTTCTCTCTTCTATCCATCTTCTTTCCATCAATCACCATTTAAGGTATTTTATTTCCAATTCATAGAGAAGCATGGAATGTACATCCGGTACTCATTTACACAGCAGTATATTGTTAGTTCAAATGGCCCTTGAGTATCTAACTAAATGTGTGCAATAAGTGCATCATTGAGTTACACTCGACTCGACAGGTGCAGTTGACATCACACACATGTAGAATAAACAGGAAAAACAAATAAATAAATAAACAAGAAGACATCATGCAGAGCACGACACTTGCAAAATCCACCCTCTCCCCCCAAAAAGGTTGCCATTGACCCAGAAAATTGTCCATTTCATCAAGATTAAAACTTACGATCTTGATTAAAGCTCGGGTCAATAGGCTTGGGAAAAGTGCCAATTATTCAGATGAAAATTGATTTTAGAAGTTTGATCTCGAGTTGACCTTTGACCTTTTGACCACAAAAATAGTTTCTCAATTCAGTGAGGTGCTATCGATGAAAATGCTGTTAAATTTTCAAGTCAATCGGATGAAAAGATGATTTTTCAGATGACAAGAGATGATTTTGAAAGTTTGACCTTGAGTTGACCTTTGACCTTTTGACCTCAAAATAGTTGGTTTCCCAATTTAGTGACTCATTAAAGAAATGCTTTTCAATTATCAAGTCAATCAGATGAAAAATTGCGATTTTAGAAATTAGACCTCCAGATGACCTTTGACCTCAAAATCAATAGGCTTCTCAATTGTGACAACCTCTACGACTTGGTGAAGTTTAATGATGATCGATTTGGAATTGTGACCTGTAGATCGAGTGACAAACAAACAAACAGACAGAATAACAAACGCAACCAACCAATATAGTTGCAAAATCTTTGATCTTTGATTTTGCAAGTAAAATATTTTCGATTTTACAAGTAATAAAAAGATGATACCTCCATGTCCTTGTCATATTGCTCCTTAATATTGTTGTAGATTTCTCTCTTCTTTGCATCCTCTTCCCTTAGTACAGCCAGACGCCTCTCTGAGCACAACATGGTACAGCATCAATGGGGCAAGCAGGGTAAATTCACACAAATTCAATCAAACCATATTCAGTGGTACATCGTGCGAGATTGCCTCGTACAGCGCATCTCAGTCTCGTATTATATTATCATATCGTATCGTATCGTATCGTATTATCTCGTATCGTATCATATTGGTGGGGAATGCAAGTACCATGGCAGAATATTGCAACGATAAAAAAGGAATACCTCGACACATTTCCATTGCCATCTCAGCCTTGTCTTGGGCCAAGGTCATCAAATTGTGCTTCGCAATTTCAGCCTCCAGCTCCTGAAAGAAAAACAATGAAAGTTCAGTTATTTCAACAGGTGGAACACAGACCTCAAAATAAGTATCTCTGGCTCTGCTGTAACTTAACACTGTATTAGTGCTGATCAATCAGCAATAAAAACGCCCATGTAAGGTGCATGTATTGATTTTTACATTTTTGCTTCTGATATGTACCCAGTTCTGATATGTAACCTTGTCCAGATTCCAGCGTACCTACACCCAAAATTTCGGGCCTCCAGGTGCTACAGTTCAGCCATGAAAGAATAACGTACATACGCACCAACACACAAACAAACACTTAAAATACGTACAGTATTTATATATGGGTTTCATATTCCGTCACAGTATTTCGGAACGCATCCAGAACATAAATTGGTGACTTGCTTTATACAAATCGTTAAAAGTAAATAAAGACATGTTTTGATAATTTCGCAAGATTAACGGAACTCCTCGGACAAAGACCGTTCGTTATAATGACATGGGTTTTATGGTTCCTGGTTGATTCGTTTAAGAGAAAATAGTCTGAAATAATAGCAAGGACCTGCAGATACTCTGCCGTAAAAGCCCTTGCTCAAGAGAATACCACATAGTTATTTGGGCGATGTACAAGGCAACAGACCTCCATTTCTAAAATAAAAAATAACCCGGATTTGAATCAAAAACATGCCCACTGCCCATGTGCATATATAATACATCGTGATTTTTAGGCTTTGATAAATTCCAATTGTACTTACCCAGAGGCTGACAACGGAGGTTTGAAACTCTAGGGCTGAAGGCCAACAATTACTGTGGCATTCACAAATCCCATGATGCCTATTGGCTACAACCTTTATAGTCAGGCAGCTTAGCAGCATATTTATCGAAAATGGGGAACGGCTTGACAAAAGCGCCATTTTTATTTTGGTCCATTAGACCATATACAATAGATTTAGGACCGGAGGCAAGAAATATACAGTGTTCTTCGCCTTTTTATTGGACAAAAACCAAGGACAAAAACCAATATTATGTATATATTTTCGACAAGGAGGCTAACTTTTATTTCATTACATGCAGTGATATTTGTAAAACTTATGCATGCCTGCATAATAAATCTTACGCTTCCATGTAATAATAATTAGTAATATAATACCGAGTGTTTATACAAATGTGTTGTACTTGTGACTCGCGCACCTCTCATATATCTAACATGTACGCAACTACAAGGATGTAATGACAATATAGCTTTAGAACAGACAACATGTTGTTCAAGGTAATTTGTCCAGCAATTTATGTATTTACGATTTTAGTCTAATTCCAATAGCTGATGATTTATTTGCATGAATGTATTGCTCGATATTATGCTGTGCGAGTCGTATTTGCGCAAAAGTCAAACACTGTATATGTCTTGCCTCCGGTCCTAATTCTATTGCATATGGTCCAATGAACCACTAAAATAAAAATGGTACTTTTGTAAAGTCGTTCCCCCAAAAATTGCTAAGCTGCCTAACTATTAGAGTTTAGATAGTTGATGATCCTGTAGTCGCTTTGGTCATTTTAGACTGAAGAGAAAACTTTATAAGGATAGTGAATGACAGCTTCCATGATGTCTTTTGCATTAGCATATCACCAAAATTGCTGCCATATGATTTTTCAGGTTATAATTGTGGGTGGAGTCAGGCTAGCTGTTCAACCAATGGGTGTAAAGCAGCACTACACACGGATGGACGAACGGACTCGCGTATTATTATATCGATAGGTGTGTTGAGTCGTGTCAAATTATAAAATCATCATATTTATTAACAGCAAAGATATTGTGGTATATTTCTAAACAGCAAAGAAGAATTATTTTGGGTGGTATCATGAGGTCATGCGGTCATGCTGCCTATACACCACCCAGGTTCAAATGTTTGGCTTATTGAAAAAACACAATCATAATTTCCCTGTAGGTTATGATTCATTTTTAGCAGGTTTTCCTTAATTTTTTTTTCTCTCTGAGGAGCGTTTCCATGTTTCAGAGTGGGACAGACACAGACAGACGGCCTAGCTTATCTTCTATCTTCTTCTTCTATGTATATAAAAGAAAGTTTTTGTTTGTTTGTTTGTCTGCACGTGCTAATCTCCTGAACGGTGAAAGATAGGAGGAAACCTCTGAAACAAAAAATGTCGGGACGGGCCCCGGGAAGGTTATCGCCGAGGTGGCGAGGCCGGTTGAGGCCGCCTCGCCGGGCTGGGCCCATTTCGCAATAAATCTTCTTCTTCTTCTTTAAAATTCTCTTGAAGTACAACTAATGCACTTAATAGGAATATCTGACTGATTGCAACACATGCTTTCAAAATTCTCTCTCGCGGGGCCCCACAGAAGAAAGAACAAGGAATCTTTGAGCACTAACTGATACTGGGCTCGCGTCAGACCTATGTACAGTAGATTAAATTCATTCAAAAAGAACCAGGGCAACACCGGGTGCATTCAGCTAGTCTACTATATAAGAGAGATGTCTGTCTGTCTGTATCACCATGTTTCTCAGAGATGGCTGAATGGATCTTCGTCAAACTTTCAGAGGTTCATCAGTGAGTGCCTGGGAATGTATTAGGCCAAAAAAAAAAATTATGACAAAAAAGATCGTTTTTTTGGAGTAAAAAAATAAAAATAAAAATATCGCTCGATAGTGCCTAATAAGCCTTTTTAAATTAATGACAGTTATATACAAGTACACATTCACATTCATAAATACAAAACAATCACCAGACATTTGAATACAAATAAATCAAACAATTCCGGAAGTGTACGAAGTTGGTAGTACGGCTTCTTCTTCCTGATCTGCATCACATTTAACTCAGAAACGTGATGAACGCCACATTCACAAACCAGCATATATATGAACCCCCTTCCTCTCCCCCCCCCCTCCCCTGCCCCTCGCCCCCTCCCTCATCTCCTCTTCCTCTCCCCCCCTCCCCTTCCCCCTTCCACCCCTCCCCTTCCCCCTTTCCACCCCTCCCCTTCCCCCCCTCCAACCCTCACATCCCCTTCTCCCCCCTCCCCTCCCCCACCCAGCAACGCCGGGTACTTCTGTGAGTTATATTATAGACGAGCTTGTACCCGTGGAATATCCGCGCAATGTAAAATTTGACTTCAAGTTCTCAACTCCCCCTACCCCTTTCACAAACCACAAATCATGAACAACGACAACAACAACATGCATTTTAAGGCCATTTTCCCTGCTAGAGCGGGGGTGAGCCCAAACATGTCACATGTCACATAAACATGTCATGGTCACAAATCATGAACACCTCTCCCAAACCCCCTCCCACCCCCAAGTCCTCAACCTTCCCCTCCAAACCCAAAGTTTTCAATCCCCTCAAACTCCAAGCATTCAAATCCCCTCGCACTCCAATTATTCAAATCCTCTCACCACCACAACTCCTCAACCCCACTCCCACCCCTGCCTACCTCCTCAGCGACATCGAAAGTTCACAACCCCTCCCGCCATCCACAAAGTCTCAACATCCCCCTCCCAACTCTATCCCATCTCTGCTCTGCCACCCCTCGCTCCCCCCCCCCCCCAAACTCCAAACCCCAACTCTGTCATCCCTTCCTTCCCCCACCCCTCCTCCCTCCTATACATGATGGCTTAGTGTCTACTTCCTTCAAACTCTGCATTCATTTCTGATTTTGTCTAACTTGTCTTGCTCCCATGTCTGTTCCCTGTCCACAATTGTTCTCCTTAACGCTTCCACAAGCCGAGACACATATACAAATAGATTTGCGCAAAAAGAGCAGTTCAATTGACAGGAGACGTTCAACAAATGCACCTTTTCCTCTCGGCTCTCAGAACTTGAAGAAGCTACACTCTGCATTCTCCTGCTGTACAGTTCGCATTCCTTCTCGATTGCCATTATATCTTTGGAGGAGAACTTCACGGTTATCGGGGGCAGAGGTATTTCTGTCCAGCATATGTAGTGCTGCAAATAAAGAGGAGAGGGGAGGGGAGGGAATGGAGGTCACTGGAATGGAGGAATGGAGGTTGCTGCTGTAATTTCAAGTATATATCAGGGGTGCATTGGCTTACCCTTGGGTTACATCTTTTCAGGAGGTTTATGGATTTTCCACAGCAGTACATGTCATGCATAAGGCTGTCCAAAAAAAATGGAAGCTCCTCTGTATGTGACTGCAGCACATAACCGTGTGTCCAATAGCGTTTGTCTGTACCAAAGATGTGCACCATAATTAACAGCCACATACAGTTAAATGCAAATTAACACTACGTGTGCTTTACATCATGAATAATCCTCTAGTTAGGTTTCCTCTGCATTTAAATGCAGAGAAATACCTATTATTATTCCTAGAGTTTTTCTTATGATTCTTCCACCATATTTTTCACGTCTGAAAACTTTAAAATCAATGTTCTCAGCAACCGTTGGTCCGATTGACACGAATTTTTCACGAAGTGATTGGATAGACATGTATAATTTTTTTTACTGCTAATTATGACGTCATAGGTCACGTGGTATTGGCGTCATCTTGTAAAACACCTTCAACTTTGCCCCTCTATATCTCCGAAACGGCTCAATGGAAAAAAAAAAAATAATTGCTCATTCTAAAGAACTCAGACTGGTCGGATATTTCCAAAAGTTGCCAATCAATGAATCACGGGCGTTTCTTTGAGAAAGTCGGCAACATATCTTTTTCTATGTGTTTTTGTATGCTGAATCCAAAAAAACAATGTTGCCAAGCCGAATTGTGAAGTTAACATGCCCAAAAATGACAAAATACAAAATGGCCACCAATTTACACTAAAAAGCTTATATTTCAGCTACTAAACAATGTAGAAAGTTGATTTTGGTGGCTATACCCACATTTTTGGGGACAAGAAATTTGTAGTAGTAGTGTTATATTGGCCTTATATTATATTGTTATATTGTTATATTATATTGTTATATAGTGTTATATTGTTATATTGTCTTGACACAGCATGTTACTTGCCCACCATCAATCACACTTGAAGGAGAATCAGGGTTGATTTATTGATGGCCAAGCACTGGTTGTAGCACTTGGAAAGCCAGACAAGGCCAAAACATTTGGTCATGTGGCAGATACATTTGTGAAATGTGTGTTGCAAAAAGGAAGTGCTTACAAAAGGATCGATGTAGTATTTGACAGATACCGGAAAATATCAATCAAGGCATCCACATGATCAAGATGTAACAGAAGTACTCATGCTGTTCGTCGAGTCATCGAAGATCGCAATGTTCCCCTACCAAACAATTGGGAAAGTTTTCTTGCTCTTCCTGAAAATAAAGCTGACCTTGCCAAGTTCATATCAGATGAACTGATGCTTCAAACTCAAGATCAAGAGAAAATAATTGTTGTTGCTGGTGGTTTCTCTGATGAGGAAGGGGTCATAAGCTCAAATCAAGGTCTCAATTTGACCAATCTCACAGCCAACCATGAAGAAGGGGATACTAGACTCATTTTGCATGCCATTCACATGAGCAAAGAGATGGCTATGGACAACATTGTTCTTGTTTCAAGGGATGTTGATGTCCTTATTATTCTGCTGGCTCATCTACATGAAATTTCCTGCATGTGCAAAGTGTGGTTGATGGCTGGGACAGCGAGAAAACCAAAATACATACCCCTGCGTGAAGTGTTTGAGAAGCTGCCTAAAGGATCAGAGAAAGCCATTCTTTAATTCCATGCTTTGACCGGCACAGACACTACTTCATTTGTATATGGCCATTCCAAAAAAACAGCATGGGAAATCTTTAAGCATCACTTTGACCTTCTTTTTTATGTTGGATTGGGGGAACTGACAAGTGATGATATGAAACAAGCAGAGTGTTTCATGTGCAAGATTTACAAGGTTGCAGTGGATTCACTTGATGAGGCCCGCCATATGCTCTTTGCTCGCAATGACAGTCCAGAAAAGTTGCCACCAACAAGCGAGGCCTTCAGTTTCCATATGCAAAGAGTGCACTTTCAGGTGATGGTGTGGTGACAGGCAAATATTGCCATACAGAGACTGCCCAAACCAGAAGATATGGGATGGCAAATTGAACAGAATGATCTTGTACCCATCCTTATGTCTTTGGAGCCAATTCCCCAAGCTTGTTTGGAAATTATTCATTGCCAATGCAAAACTGGCTGCAGAAATCTCCGATGCAAGTGCAGGAAAGCAAAACTTCCTTGTACTGGACTATGTACCTGTGCTGATGTTAACCAAGACCTCACATGCATAAACCAAACTTAAATCTGAAGACTTGCATAAACGTCTTGAATTGCATATGTATAGTAAAATAACTACACAACTATTGAATGAAATGTGAAAAGTTATTATCATGGCCAGATTTTTTGGCAGAATAAAAGTGGATATATTACTACAAGAATTAATCTTTTGATGGCTTACAAGTTCTGATATATTAGAAATCATACTTCCCGACTTTCTCAAAGAAACGCCCGTGGGTTTACAATTATGAGAATACCGACCAGTCTATCTGCAATGGGACCAAAAAACGTGTTTATTTAGGATATTAAAAGTGCTAACGTTACGAAGTTAGAATTCGACAAATACCCTTGATGCCACGAATGATTTTTTTTTTACATGACCATCGTAAAAAAAATTCAGAATGCAAAAAATGTCGACGTCATATGTCATCTGGGTCGGCCGCCATATTGTTTTTCGTGAACGGCTCAACAGGCTGAACGTGCACGGCTTTTTCTCCACAACGGCTGAACAAATTGAGCCCAAACTTTGCATACAGAATCGCATGCCCATGACAAACAAAAAGTTCCCCCATGACCGCGTCGTAACGTCACATCGTTTAGGAGTTACGACGTTTTTAAGCAAAAACTCTAACTCCTATCTCCTCCCTAATTGTTGAAGATATTGAGTGGAAACTTAACACAAACGTTCCCCATGTGGGGAAGTTAAAACGTTACTTGGGAAGTATCGATAAAGTCACATGGTTTGGCCGCAATGGATAATTGAACAGAAATCTTAAAAAGCTTCTATCTCTTGAACCGCTGCATTGATCGACTTGGCATTTTAATGTAATGTAGATCTCATCAAGGGAAATAAGTGTTTAAATTTTCAACACGATTGGTTGTATGGTCTGGAAGCTAGGAGTCGTTATTGTTGAAAGAAGAAGAATGCAACACTTTTTCTTCTCAGGCCATGTAACTGATTGTGCTACTGCCATTTTTCCGGATCATCTATCTTCTTCCATCTATATATATAAAAGAAAGTTTTTGTTTGTTTGTTTGTTTGTTTGTCTGCACGCGCTAATCTCCTGAACGGTGAAAGATAGGAGCAAAACCTCTGAAACAAAAAATGTCGGGACGGGCCTGGGAAGGTTATAGGCTAGGTGGCGAGGCCGGCCGAGGCCGCCGAGGCCGGGCTGGGCCCATTTCGCAATAAATCTTCTTATTCTTCTTTCAAAATTCTCTTGAAGTACAACTTATGCACTTAATAGGAATATCTGACTGATTGCAACACATGCTTTCAAAATTCTCTCTCGCGGGGCCCGAAGAATCAGAAGAATCAGCCCGAAGAAACAGAAGAAAGAACAAGGAATCGTTGAGCACTAACTGATACTGGGCTCACGCCAGACCTATGCACAGAAGATTAAATTCATTCAAAAAGAACACGGGCAAAGCCGGGTGCATTCAGCTAGTTTCCTATAAAAAATCATTTTCTCTGCAATAGTTGGACCGATTGAAAGGAAATTTTCACCATAGGAGCGCCTTGGCCAGTACAATCATATAATGGTAATGATGTCATAAGTCACATGGCACGGGCACCATCTTGGAAAAACCGAAAAATATTGCACCTCGATATCTCCAAAAGCACTGCACAGAAAAAATTGAGGCATGTCTCATTGTAAAGAACTCTCCATGCAGAATAACATATGCGAATTATGATGTCATAGGTGCCTCCATTCTGACGTCATAATTCGACAAGTAAAAAACTTCATCCGATCAGGATGAAATTTCTTGAGCATCATCTCGGTATAAATTGATGCAGAAAAAAAAATAATCACGTTGTAGGTCACGTGGTTCGGCCTCCATATTGCTTTAAGTGGTAAGCCTGAAAAACCACTAAAAATCCATTTTCTCCAAAACGACTGAACAGATCGAGGCCAAACCTTGCAGGCAGAATTACATACCTATCAAAAAGATCAGCGAGCATGACGTCATAAGTCACATTGTTTAGGAGCTATGACGTTTTGAAGCATAAACCTTTAAAACCTAGCTCCTCCCTCATTTTTGATTGTATCAAATGGAAACTTCACAATTATGTTTCCCATGTCAGCATGCTAAAATGCCCTTTTTGGAATTTGCGATAGCTCACATGGAATGGCAGCGATAAATAATTAAACGAAAATATTTTTAAAATTATATCTCTTGAACTGCTTTCATTGATCGATGTGAATCTTTAGAGTAAAGTAGAAGTCATGAAGTGGAACAAGTGTGCAAAATTTCAAGATGATTGGATGTACGATCTGGAAGCTAGAAGTTGTTATTGTGTGAAGACGAAGAAACTATGAATGAGCTTCTCATGCCATGTCACAGTTTCTGGCAGTGCAATTTTTCAGGTTTATTTTCTTTAAAAATAATTTTCTCTGCAACGGTTTGACCGATGGACAGGACATTTTCAGCAAGGAGCACCTCGGCTTGCAGAATCTTTTAATGGTAATTATGACATCGTAGGTCACGTGGTACTGGCGCCAAATTGGAAAAAACGAAAAACTTTGCACCTCAATATCTCCAAAACCGCTGTGTAGAAAAGATTGAGACATGGCTCATTGTAAAGAACTATCCATGGAGAATAACCCATGTGAATGATGACGTCATAGGTGCCTCCATTAATGATGTCATAATTCGACAATTACAAAACTTCATCCGATTAGGATGAAATTTCTTGAGCATCATCTAGGGATAAATTGATGAGAGAAAAAAGTAATAATGTGAAAGCAGGGTTGTATGAAAACGGGAAGGTGGAGGAAACCGATAATCACTGCCAGCAGTTATAAAGTGGCAGTTCTAGTTCATCATTATAATCAAAGGTCATAAACTATAGATGATCCCACGTGTGCGATTTACCAGAACAGTTGAAATGAAACAAAAGATAAAGCAAAATAATGGATTTTCATCAACCAATAGCAGAACGTTAATCACAGTGGGAAGTGAGGTTCAGCCAAAGTTGAGCGTTAACCCTTTGTCAGATCGAAAGAAGGGAATGTGGGTGGAGGGAGGAATGAAGTTGTAATGGAAATGGGTCAAAAAAAAAAAGAGCTGGATAAAGGGTTAGAGGTCAAATATCAAAGGAACCAGAGTAAAGATCGGGGGTCAAAGGTCTAAATTACCAACCAGAAGGTTGTGGTTAGGGTTATGGTCCCAGCTGTGTTATTATTTGTTGATTGTGTAAACCAACAAATTTTGATCAGTTTAATGATTCCACAACAGAATTTTTATACCGCTACATACACGACTGCATGACAGCATCCTGACGTACATGTGAGCTTGAACTGAAAAGTTTGTCGATTTTATCAAAACATACCATTCTGCCCTTTTTATCAAAGGGAGATCTCAGATACTTCTGTCACTTTTCTCCACATTAATCTTTCAGTCAAAGGAAATGGCCTGGGCATGACTGCCCATTACTCAGTTATTTGTTAAATTAGTCTTCTCACCCTCCCTGGCAAAAAAGGTCGATTCACAACTCCCAATTCCTTAGGCTCCATCATAGTACAGCAATGATTCAGACTTCAAATTGAAGTCTGGTGAGATGTCGAAATTATTTGCAGAGAGAGGTTATCCCACCACTGTTGTAGTAAAAGACCACGCCAGCAACATCATTGGTTAGGTGGCTTCACAACTCTCTGAGGCAAAAGCTGAAGAACGAATGCCACTCGCAACAACTCATCATCTGAGTAACCTCTCAGTCAAAGCACAATTCAGAGAAACTTCGAGTTGTCACTGCCTCGATTTTGACAACCACCTCATTTCTTTTAAACACGAGAGGAACTTGTGAAATTCACTGGTTAAAGGACAATCATCCTGTGAACTCCAGCAAATAACGTTCAAACCCTCATGGGGGCACTCAAAACAATTGTGGTTTTACCAAAACAACCACTTTAATTTCAGGGTCAAAAGCTCCCTCAAATTAACTGAACATTTTGACTCCATTTCCACCAATGTTGTACTGTATATTGTATCAGGTGTTCCCTTTGCAATAAATTGTGCATCTGCACCAAAAGGCAAAAATAGGGTGATTGCTTCTGTGAACAAAATGTAAAATCTCAATTGACATCTCAATAAGCCAACACCTCGACACTAAGATTTCCAGTCATTCTACCAACTGTACGGATAGTTGCAGGAGCACTTCAGGACACAACTATGTTCAAACCCGGCAGATTAAGGTCAAGCAATATTAGCCAGCACTTTTCATTTACCAAGTACTATCAGGACAATTTTTTTTTTGGGGGGGGGGGGGGGAGGGAGTGGGAGAGGGGTGCAAGGAGGGGGAGTTAGTCAGGTTCACTATGTTTTTTCGTTCAAAATTTTTGGAGATTAGCAAAACGATACATTTTTGGAATATTCAGAGCATGAGGAATCCAAAAATTAATGTTGGCATTTGCGTAGACACCTTTGCGAAAATGACACTGAGGACAGTGATGAAGAGCTGTAAAAGCATTTTCCTGAACGGTATGGACCTAGTAGATCCTGTGTATAGGACTTATAGTTCAATCTGATACTAACAAGGCTGCTTTCTTGCTTGATAAACCCATACCTATAACTTCAAAGGACTTGCAATATCATGTATTATGTAATACAGTTATATCACAAATATAAAGACAATGGTTTTCAATTACCGTTGTTTGTTGCTTTTCTATAATCCTGAGCACTATTTTGAGGCCTTTATTGGATTCCTTGACCAAAAAAACATAGGATTAGCATATTTAATTAAGTTTCTAGGTTGACTAGAAGCTGAGATCGCGCAAAATATGTATTTTATGGCGGCCATTTTGAAAATCCAAAATGGCGGCCATGCAGATGTCTGTGCAAATGCCAACATTGATTTTCGGATTCTCCATGCTCTGATGATTCCAAAAATGTACAGGTTTGCTAATCTCCAAAATTTTTGAACGAAATTATATTTGTTAACATAGTGAACCTGATTATCTTCATCACTGTCCTGAGTGTCATTTTCGCAAAGGTGTC
This sequence comes from Myxine glutinosa, assembly GCF_964187855.1. Taxonomy (NCBI): domain Eukaryota; kingdom Metazoa; phylum Chordata; class Myxini; order Myxiniformes; family Myxinidae; genus Myxine; species Myxine glutinosa. The sequence continues at coordinate 108,527,589 of NC_136271.1, read as the reverse complement.
TACGCAAATGCCAACATTAATTTTTGGATTCCTCATGCTCTGAATATTCCAAAAATGTATAGTTTTGCAAATCCCAAAATTTTGAAAGAAATTATATTTGTTAACATAGTGAACCTGACTATCTTCATCACTGTCCTGAGTGTCATTTTCGCAAAGGTGTCTACGCAAATGCCAACATTAATTTTTGGATTCCTCATGCTCTGAATATTCCAAAAATGTACAGGTTTGCTAATCCCAAAATTTTGAAAGAAATTATATTTGTTAACATAGTGAACCTGACTAAGTTATTCACCCTGCCACAGTTCCCTTGGACCTTTCACACATAATTTTCAATTTAGTCTAATATTTTATCAGAAACCTGGCCCTTTTGTATGTTGGTGTCTCCCACAATGAGGCCAAATCACAAGGCCTGTTGTTCTCACATCGGTCATGTGGTTAGCTTCACCAATTTATTTCGTCTGGCTCTTCGTCAATCTAGCTCCCTCTGTTTTTTCAGCCCTCTAATTTTCCTCTGATACTCCAAGATGTATGTATTCTTCAAGTGATTCCTCAGAGTTAAACTCCCAAAGTCCAGGCTTACTGTCCAACACTATATTTTATCCTCCCCTCACCCCCATTTGTGGAACTGCCATCCAGTTAGTTGGTTCAATTGTACTCTTCCCTACATAACTTCAAGCAGGCGGCTACCACAATCTCAGGTTATCTCTCGCACCTACCCGCAATATTTCCTACCCCTATTAACCTTCCCTAGCCTAACCCTCTTACTTGCAGATTAACATGTTACCTCTCCTTCTTGTTTGTTTATTCCATCATTGTGGTAATGTTATTGAACTGCCCCAATGTCAGTCAATACATTGCCTTTTACCCATTTTCACAAGTTATATTGAAAAAATGTTGAGGGAAATAAAAATTATAGAAAGTTTAAGCAATTGGAGTAATTTAAGGACTGACAAAATAAATAATCAATGGAGAACAAACAAAAGAAGATTCAGTGTGCTTTCCTGGTCCCTTTGCTTTCACTTATCACATTTCAATACCTTTGCAATTAAGGTAGTCATAGTTCACTTCGATCATAAATTCACCATACACGTCCTTGCAGATTCCTTCATACACCCACTCGTGGATGTATCTGTAAGAATGACAGCATCAACATAAAACAATAACAAATTTTTTAAAATCCCCCCTTCTTTCTATAACGAAAATAATAACAAAAAGGAAGATAAAAAGAAAATCACATCTGACAAGAAAGTGAATAGTTTTTAAAATTGTGTTAATGCTCATTTTCTTCAAAACACAGAATATCTGAAGAGAATTTTTTTAATGTCCTGGCTCTATCCTTTTAAATGCTGAACGTCAAGCAAAGGAAGCAGCACGTAACATTTTAAAAGTTTTTCGTATGACTCAAACGGGGATTGAACCACTGACCTCCCAGACTCAGAGCGGACACTAACTATTACACCACGAAGTCTGGTAACCGAGCTCTAACCATTACATTTATTCGTTTCTAACATCGTTTAAGAGTAAGAGAGACTTGGCTGGGGTTCAAGAAGTTTATTTTGTTTAAATTTCATGATTATGATGTAAAACTGGTAAATCAGTAAAGATAATGACTATGCAGTGACTTTTTGCACCAACATCCTGAAGAACATTCAGTGGTTGTAAAGTATAAATATCAGTAAGGTGTGGATATGATGACATCTCATTATTTGTAATTTACCTGGGGGGGGGGGAAACATATCTTTCGTGTCAAAACAACATCTAAACAGAGTTTAAATACTGTGATCAATGGGGCTTCATGATGATAATGTATAGTCCTTATCAAATGGACAAAAACCAAGCACTTATCCAATAATTTACATAAAATCCATAATAGCTAAGCACATGTTATTTCATTTTGATCCATGGTCATGTTGCAAAATCAGTCTCCTTTTCAGGTTTTGATGAATCTAACTGTATTCATTATAGATTCTGAATGGCTGAAGACGAAAAAAAAATTGTGCAATTTAAACATGGCTCATGGTAAGGAGCTGGAAGGGGGAGGATATTAGTTTGATTTATCGAATTTACTTTCATATTTATCACAATAATGAGTATGAAGCAAGAGAGTTGGCAGCGAGAAATGAGGAGAGCATTTGTATATGGGTTGTGTCATAAATATTGATTTGTACACTTTTTGGAATGCAAGGACACCTCATGACATCGTCTACTTTACCAGGAGAAGTTTGAGGGTGAAAAGAAAAACGTTTAATTTATGGTGTTACTTGTCATATTATGACTTGACTTAAATTTTTGGAAAATGGTGTATTTTTTCTCTAATTAAATCAAAATCATATTGCCTAAGCAATGTTCTTATATTACTTGAAGTAAAACAAAATACAAATGTACGGAATTAATAAATAGGGAATAAAATATAGTCACAGCATAGGTGCGTATGTCGTTGGTTGTTATCTCCAAATGTGGGTTTCAGAAGGTGGAACGGAGCACTCCCAGGTCTGAAAGTATCCACCTTCGTGTGTGTGTGTGTGTGTGTGTGTGTGTGTGTACATACATATGAGTGGCATGGATATGTGTGGCCAAAAATATTGGCACCCTTGCACTTTTTTCAAATAACTCTCAAAAAATAAGTTGAAATCAATAAAAGGATGTGATCTCCATAATTCTTTATTTCACTGTTAATATTACAGAACCTTTGTTTTTGATTCAGAACTTAATATAATCCTTTTAAATCACAAAATAAGAAAAAATGGCATTGACAAAATTATTGACACCGTAGACTTAATATTTGGTAGCACAGCCTTTGGACAAAATAACTGCAGTCAAGCGCTTCTGAAAGCCATGAATGAGCTTCCTACACCTCTCTACTGGCAGTTTGGCCCACTCTTCTTGTGCAAACTGCTCCTGTTCTCCCAGATTTGAAGGGTGCCTTCTCCCACCTGCTGTTTTCAGATCTCCCCACAGGTGTTCAATGGGATTTAGATCTCGACTCATTGCTGGCCACTTCAGAACAGTCCAGCGTTTTGTCTTGAACTATTCATGGGTGCTTTTTGAAGTGTTTGGGGTCATTGTCCTGCTGTAAGACCCATGACCTTCAACGGAGACCCAGATTTCTGACACTAGATTGAACATTGCGTTCCAAAATGCCTTGGTAATCTCCTGATTTAATGATGCCATGCACACATTCAAGGCACCCAGTGCCAGAGGCAGCACAGCAACCCCAAAACATCACTGAACCTCCTCCATGTTTGACTGCAGGGAAGGTGTTCTTTTCTTTGAAGGCTTCATTTTGTTTTCTGTAAACATAGAGATGATGTGCTTTACCAAAAAGCACTAATTTGGTCTCATCTGTCCACAGGCCATTCTCCCAGAAGGATTTGGGCTTGTTCAGTTATGTTTTGGCAAACTCCAGTCGGGCTTTCTTATGTATCTCTCTCAAGCAGTGGGCTCCGATCATAGAACCCCCTTTCATCGAGTTGGCAACGGATTGTGCGAGTTGAAACTGTCGTACCTTGTGTCTGAAGGTCAGCTTGAATCGGTTTAGCAGTTGATCAAGGTGCTTTCTCCACCATTCGAACAACTGTTCGCTGCAATCTTTGATCAAGTTTTCTCTTGCAGCCACGTTTAGGGAGGTTGGATACAGTGCCGTGGGCCTTAAACTTCCTGATACCATTGCATACGGTGGGACACAGGAACATCAAGGTCACTGGAGATGGACTTGGAGCCTTGAGATTGTCCATGCTTGGCTACGATCTTGTGTCTGACCTCCTCAGACAATTCTCAGGTTTTCTTTCTTTTCTCCATGCTCATTGCGGTACACACAGTGCCACAAAACAGCAGAATGACTCCTTTTCTCTATTCAAACTGGTTGAATGAGTGATTTTATATTGCAGGCACCTGCAACTCACCACAGGCGAGTTCAATTCCAAAGTAATGGAGAATCACCTGCTTGAAATAGAATTATGTCTAACTTCTAAAAGGTGCCAATAATATTGTCCAGTAGTGGGGCGGCTTAGCCCAAATATTCAAAAGAATTGTGCATTTTGTGATACAAGCACCAAATTTGGCACAAATGTACATTAATATGTTGCGAACATTTTCAGATATTGGGCCACTTGAAATTCCGTAATTTTTTTTTTCAAATTTTTTCTAATTTCGTAATTTCAAATTTTTCGGGTGACACCGTCACAATTTCGGTCTTCGAGGCCGGCCGATAGGCAAAGTGTGACCGGAAGGGACGAGGTTCTCCTGACCACGTGGCCCTCGATCTGGGAAGCGAGAGGCGTTCCATTAGTGGACGCGCCCCTCACGCCCGACTTTTGGGCGGCCCCGGCAGGCCGTTTGTTTTGACGTTCCGTGACAGGCCCCGCACCCCCACCTCCGGGCCGACCGGAAGCTTGTGCTGAGGACATCATACCTGAACAACTCAGTGAGGCAGAACACAGCAGTGCACACCAGGGTGACCCCTTCAGTGCATAAACCAATTAACCTGTCCACTGCAGGGCATATAGAAATGAAGTTATTTTCTGCATATAATAATAATATAAGTTCAGTTCTATATAACAATTTCTGTTATCACCACTACCACTACAACTACCACTACTACAAGCTTTGTCTGGAATTTTGTGGACTAACAGACAAACAGACATACAGACAAGCTGGGATCAAAACATTACCTCCTTCCACCATTGAGTGTAGAGGTAAACATCATGGAAATTATATCATGCCCTAGATTTAATTCATGCTTACCCGTGTATTTGCTTCACTGGTTCACAAGGTCTTTTGCATACATGTAATTCAGACTCTCGTCTTCATTGCTGACCACACAATGTTCGCAACATATTAATGTACATTTGTGCCAAATTTGGTGCTTGTATCACAAAATGCACAATTCTTTTGAATATTTGGGCTAAGCCGCCCCACTATATCGGCCGGCCTCGAAGACCGAAATTGTGACGGTGTCACCCGAAAAATTTGAAATTACGAAATTTGAAAAAATTTGCAAAAAAAAATTACGGAATTTCAAGTGGCCCAATATCTGAAAATGTTCGCAACATATTAATGTACATTTGTGCCAAATTTGGTGCTTGTATCACAAAATGCACAACAGGTTTGCTATGCTGCTACACTACAGGCCATTTTAGGATTTCTGTGTGGATTAAGCTAAGATTTAGTAATTTTTCCAGCTTTTTTTGTTTTGTTCCACTGTAAACCAAAGAAATACATATGTGGATACCAAAATATATTTTAATGTCAACAATTTTCTGGAAGAAATGGTGCATTATTTGAAAAAAGTGCAAGGGTACCAATATTTTTGGCGATGACTAGGTGTGTGTGCGTACAAGTTGCTGTTGCTGACTGCTGTCTCCACTTGTGGGTGGGTTTCAAGAGATGAAACGGGCATATACCAGGTCTCAAAGTATCCACCACTGTTGTGTGTGTGTGTGTGTGTGTGTGTGTGTGTGTGTGTGTGTGTGTGTGTGTGTGTGTGTGTGTGTGTGTGTGTGTGTGTGTGTGTGTGTGTGTAATCGAGTCGAGTGAAACGAGTAGGGCATCACCTTGTAAAAGGCTCACAACTACTTCTCAACAGAGAGAGGAGAACGTGGTAATTCTCTCCTCACATCTTCCCAGAGCTTCTTGGTAAAGATAAGACAACAAATTAACACCCTGGAAAAAAAGATCAAGGTGTGAGTAGGAAGATGACGTGGAGCAAAGGCTGAAAGTAGGTGGGATGACAAATGACGTGTGGGTAAAGAGAAGAAATGATAAATGTGATTTCAAGATACACACTGTACTTGGATGTTGAGGTGGAAAAACAAAATTCACTCGCTCAACAAATTAACAAACAATGATGCAATGATTAAAAATATATAATCTTAATAGATTTTATATATTCTTATATATAATCCTAAGACTTAACAGATTTATGTTAGCAATTATGCTGCAATACATTTTGAAACCATAAAAGATTACTATTATGGAAAGCAAACAAAGCGGCAATAGATTTGTTTGAAGAAAACAAGTCAAAGGTGTGGTAAATAATGTTAAGATGCAATATCATTCATGATGCTCTCAAGCCTGGTGTTGGCTTAGCGGTTAGGGTGCCGGCTTGGGATCCTAGGATCCTGGGTTCGAATCCCGGTCGATCGCTGAATTAACGCCAGGGGGGTTGACTCAGCCTGTCATCCTTCCGAGGTCGGCAATTTGAGTACCAAGCTTGCTGGGATGAATGATCACGGTGTGTACACCGTATCCCTGGGCATCGTAAGAGCGTGACCAAGGGATGGCGTCAGGAAGGGCATCCGGCCATAAAAACATTGCCTCAAACAGGGAACCATGATTGTCATGGGGCCCGAAAGGCTAACCCCCGCTTTAGCGGGGAAAATGGCCTTAAAACGATCATTCATTCATTCATTCATTCATGCTCTCCATAATTTATGTATGATTGGCCCAGGCGTAGTGCACTTGCCCTTGAGCGGTCTAGTCTGGGTTCAGTTTCAGTCGTGACTTTTGGTCATGTAGTATATGTCTTCATCATACAGGTGCAATCAGTGATACTAAACAGCTAGAAAAATGATTGTCAGCAATTCCAGTCACCATTTCAGGCAATTAACTAATATCATCATGTAATAATCTTCTTTATGTGAACGGATGCTCATAGTGTAGCAGCATAGCAAACCTGTTGTGCATTTTGTGATACAAGCACCAAATTTGGCACAAATGTACATTAATATGTTGCGAACATTTTCAGATATTGGGCCACTTGAAATTCCGTAATTTTTTTTTTCAAATTTTTTCAAATTTCGTAATTTCAAATTTTTCGGGTGACACCGTCACAATTTCGGTCTTCGAGGCCGGCCGATATAGTGGGGCGGCTTAGCCCAAATATTCAAAAGAATTGTGCATTTTGTGATACAAGCACCAAATTTGGCACAAATGTACATTAATATGTTGCGAACATTGTGTGGTCAGCAATGAAGACGAGAGTCTGAATTACATGTATGCAAAAGACCTTGTGAACCAGTGAAGCAAATACACGGGTAAGCATGAATTAAATCTAGGGCATGATATAATTTCCATGATGTTTACCTCTACACTCAATGGTGGAAGGAGGTAATGTTTTGATCCCAGCTTGTCTGTATGTCTGTTTGTCTGTTAGTCCACAAAATTCCAGACAAAGCTTGTAGTAGTGGTAGTTGTAGTGGTAGTGGTGATAACAGAAATTGTTATATAGAACTGAACTTATATTATTATTATATGCAGAAAATAACTTCATTACTATATGCCCTGCAGTGGACAGGTTAATTGGTTTATGCACTGAAGGGGTCACCCTGGTGTGCACTGCTGTGTTCTGCCTCACTGAGTTGTTCAGGTATGATGTACTCAGCACAAGCTTCCGGTCGGCCCGGAGGTGGGGGTGCGGGGCCTGTCACGGAACGTCAAAACAAACGGCCTGCCGGGGCCGCCCAAAAGTCGGGCGTGAGGGGCGCGTCCACTAATGGAACGCCTCTCGCTTCCCAGATCGAGGGCCACGTGGTCAGGAGAACCTCGTCCCTTCCGGTCACACTTTGCCTATCGGCCGGCCTCGAAGACCGAAATTGTGACGGTGTCACCCGAAAAATTTGAAATTACGAAATTTGAAAAAATTTGAAAAAAAAAATTACGGAATTTCAAGTGGCCCAATATCTGAAAATGTTCGCAACATATTAATGTACATTTGTGCCAAATTTGGTGCTTGTATCACAAAATGCACAATTCTTTTGAATATTTGGGCTAAGCCGCCCCACTATCACCAGGCAGGGGCACTACATCAACGAGTTCATTATTGTTCAGAGGGAATGTTTAGCTGGCTGTCCCAATTGCAAGTATTTCATTGCAGGCGTTAATGATCCTACATTGTCTGTTTAAAAGAGGAGCCGATGAATGTGCAAGTTCCCATGGAAAATTTTTATTTCCTTTGAGGATGGGGGTGGGGGTTGAGGGGGCTCCATCTCGGAACAAGCCATCAATGGAACCGCAGCACCCTCGGAAATGATACAAGTAGCATATTGTTGCATAACAAGAAGTGATTTATGTCACCGCTGATACCAAAGAGGCAATGTTGGCAGTAATTAGCAAATGCTTCCTGTAGTGCTCTCCACTCGGTCAATGGAAGCCAACTCAAATGCACCACATGACCAAAAGTATGTGGACACCCAAACATCAAACATCTCATTCCAAAATCATGGGCATCAATATAGAGTTGGTCGCCCCTTTGCTGCTATAACAGCCTCCACTCTTCTGGGAAGGCTTTCCACTAGATGTTCGAACAATGCCGTGGGGATTTGCTTCCATTCAGCCACAAGAGCATTAGTGAGGCCGGGCACTGATATTGGGCGATTAGGCCTGGCTCGCAGTCGGCGTTCCAATTCATCCCAAAGGTGTTCGATGGGGTTGAGGTCAGGGCTCTGTGCAGGCCAATCAATTTCTTCCACACCGATCTCGACAAACCATTTCTGTATGGACCTCGCTTATTTCAGCACTGTCATGCTGAAACAGGAAAGGGCCTTCCCCAAACTGTTGCCACAAAGTTGGAATCACACAATCGTCTAGAATGTCATTATATGCTGTAGCGTTAAGATTTCCCTTCACTGGAAGTAAGGGGCCTAGCTCGAACAATGAAAAACAGCCCCAGACCACTAATCCTCCTCCACCAAACTTTATAGTTGGCACTATGCATTCGGGTAGGTAGTGTTCCCCTGGCATCTGCCAAACCCAGATTAGCCCGTCGGACTGCCAGATGGTGAAGCGTGATTCATCACTTCAGAGAACGCATTTCCACTGCTCCAGAGTCAAATGGCGGTGAGTTTTACACCACTCCAGCCGACGCCTGGCATTGCACATGGGATGTGTGTGGCTACTCGGCCATGGAAACCCATTTCATGAAGCTCCCAAAGAACAGTTGTTGTGCTGACATTGCTTCCAGAGGCAGTTTGGAACTCGGTAGTGAGAGTTGCAACCAAGGACAGACGATGTTTACGCACTACACGTTTCAGCACTCGGCAGTCCCGTTCTGTGAGCTTGTCTGGCCGAACAATTCTTGTCTGGCTGAACTGTTGTTGCTCCTAGACGTTTCCACTTCACAGTATCAGCACTTAAAGTTGACCGGGGCAGCTCTAGCAGGGCAGAAATTTGACGAACTGACTAGTTGGAAAGGTGGCATCCTATGATGGTGCCACGTTGAAAGTCACTGTGCTCTTCAGTATGGGCCCATTCTACAGCCAATGTTTGTCTATGGAGATTGCATGGCTGTGTGCTTGATTATATATACCTGTCAGCAATGGGAGTTAGCTTAGCGATAGGCCTGGTGTTGGCTTAGCGGTTAGGGTGCTGGCTTTGAATCCTAGGATCCTGGGTTTGAATCCCGATTGATCGCTGAATTAACGCCAGGGGGGTTGTGTTACGGATTCGGCACTAATTATTGTTATTATTTATTATTGTGGTTTAAGGGAAAGGGTTATTGTGGTTAAAAGGTTTAAAAGCGCTCATGATAAAAATGATGCCGGAAATCGGACAGTGCACCGGAAGAGGTCGAGGGAGGAAGAAGAGCACGTGAGGCAGAGGTGAAACGAGGCGTTTTGTAAAAGCTCCGTACCCAGCGTGGTCGAGCGTCCATGGAGAGTGAACTTTGAGTCCTGGAAAGGAATCTCGTGCGATCGTTGTTATCGCTGGAGTCGGGGGAAAAGCCTGCGAAGCCAGGTACAGGTGTGAGATTCCAGAGAATCTTCGCCTAGAGGCTGCGGCCCGAGGAAGAACCGACCGCCATTTCTGGGACCTCGCGCGTCATTCGCGGAACCTTGGTTAGCCGCGTCCGCTGGTCCCGCCCTCCGGTGGTTGCCGGGGATGTGTATGCGCGACAGCGGCCTTTGAAGAATACAGTGCGGTTCGCGACTGCACGGTGTATGTGCACGTTTGGATAGCGGCTTTTGGATTCCTCTTTCCACCGCCAATTGGGGTTGGCTGGGACCACGTGACGGTCCCCGCCTTACCTACACCTCCGTACCCACCTCATCGCCATCGCCTCTTCGCCGGGAGCACCATTGTGTTCTAGAGACATTGAGAAGGGCTCTGTTGCAGTCCCTGGGGGTGCCGTGAGTTTGAGCTAGGTTACCATCTTAAGATTTGATTGTAGGGTTGATTGCCCCATTGTTGTATGGCTCTTTTTGTGTGCTTTTAATATAATATTTGTGCATTGACAACCAAGGGTGTGGTTTCCTTATTGATTTGGATTGGTTCCTTTGGTGGTTTCATTAGTGATTGATTGCGACACAGAATAACATATATATCGTTCTGCCGGGGTTCCTCTCGGGGTTCGGAGGTTACCGAGACCAGGAGATTGCAGAGGACCCCGTAACAGTTGACTCAGCCTGTCATCTTTCTGAGGTCGGCAAATTGAGCACCAGTTCACTGGTAATTCCCTGTGTGTCGCAAGAGGCGACTAACAGGGTTGGTGGCAGGAAGGGAATCCGGCCGTAAAACATTGCTTTTATCGGGCCGGAAGGGAATCCGGCCCGATAAAGGCCAACCCCTGCTCTGCGGGGAAAAATGGCCTCTAAAGGTGGTTCTAAAGGTGGTTCAATGGGTGTGACTGAAACAGCCGAATCCACTAATTATAAGGGGTGCCCGCATACTTTTGGTCATGTAGTATATGTCTTCCTCATACAGGTGCAATCAGTGATACTAAACAGCGAGAAAAATGATTGTCAGCAATTCCAGTTGCCATTTCAGGCAATTAACTAATATCATCATGTAATAATCTTCTTTATGTGAACGGATGCTCACCATATTTTCACTTCGCCAACTTCCCGAATATAGCTCTACACAAGGGCAGTTTCTCTTAAAAGTATGACAACTGGTTTTTCAGCTGCTAATTCAGGAATTCAAACAAGTGTAATATTTATAACCACTAGATATTGAAAATTCTTCATTTTGTTTTTGCTGAGATCGAGTTTTTCAATGAAAATGTAAATAATTACCTACTTCCAGAAGTCAACTTTTGACATATTCACTTCCGCTTACCATGGAACAACTTCACACAAAAAAACTGATTTTTTTTTTCAACCATTTTGTGAGTATTTTCATTGTGAAACATAAATTGGAGTTCATTTTCACCACACGCGCGTGAAGCAAAAAACGGGGTTAAGCAATTGGTTCATTGTCTCTGTCTGTTCACAAATGTCACTTTATGATCGAGGAACAACTTCATTTAAATTGAATGTTATATTTTGAACACAAATCAGAACATGAATCAGAAGATGAACCTGTAACTTACTTAGCAGAACTTTGGCTCTGGATTTGGTCCAATTGCACAGCGCAGAGGTTTGAGATAGTTATTTTACTCGGTTTGCCTTTATGGTAGTCAAGCAAAATTGAAAATCATTTAAAACAGGAAACTTACTGTTTTTAAGGACGTCATAAAGGACACAAACAACTGGCACAAACAACAGGCACAAACAACTAATGTAACATTATAAATCAGGTGGTTTAAAAGACGGTGCATCAATGGCATTAAGCAATCTTTTAAAATCTTGATATTATTTCAATTGAATTATATACTTGAACACTGAAGAACACAATTTGATTTTTGAAACTTTCAAAAACCTTTCATTTAGCAATATTTGGACAAAGTATCATGGCATTTTATCATTATGTCATCACGACCAATCAAATTTGCTGATCGTACACCCACACCATATCATTGTTTCTCAGGTGCAAGGGGAAAGGTGTTCTATGAACTCTCGTTACCCTCGCCAGAGGAGAGGGTATTGCATTTGAGTCCGTTTGTTTGTTTGTTACTTGCCAGAAAAGATTCCGGCAAGTATGTTGGTTGGTTGGTTTGTCTGTTTGTGCGCAATACTACGTCTACATAGTTGCACATAGAATCGCCATCCTTCACACACACATATTTGTCTTGCCCTGGAATAGACTGTGCCCAATTTTTAACTCTCTAGCCCCAAGGCATCCATTATGACGTCATAATTCAATAATTTGACAAGTACAAAACTTCATCCGATCAAGATGAAATTTCTTGAGCATCATCAAGGAATAAATTAGTTTAGAAAACAAATAATGATGACGTCATCGGTCACGTGGTTCGGCCGTCATATTTGTCCAAAATGGCCGATTAAAAAAGTACATTCCGGCAAGTCCTCAGTCTCTGACCAATTTTTCATCTGTTTGTCTGTCTGTCTGTCTGTCTGTCTGTGCGCAGTACTACGTCTACACCATTCATTCATTTCACTACGTCTACACCGTTGCACATAGAATCGCCATACTTTACACACATATTTGTCTTGCCCTGGAATAGACTGTGCCCAATTTCTAACTCTCTAGGCCCAAGGGCTCCATTATGACGTCATAATTCAACAAGTACAAAACTTCATCCGATCAAGATGAAATTTCTTGAGTATCATCAAGGAATAAGTTAGTTCAGAAAACAAATAATGATCTCATCGGTCACGTGGTTCAGCCGCCATATTTTTAATTCCGGCAAGTCCTCAGTCCCTGACCGATTTCTAGTCTGTTTGTCTGTCTGTCTGTCTGTCTGTTTGTCCGCACAGAATAAATATGATTTTCTCTGCAACCGTTGGTCCGATTGACAGGAAATTTTCACCATAGGTGCAACTCCAACTGTATAATTTTTTAATGATAATTATGACGTCATAGGTCACGTGGTTTGGTCGTCATCTTGCAAAACCAAAAAACTTTGCACCTCTATATCTCCAAAAGCGCTGAATAGAAAATAATTGACTACATCTCTCATTGTGAAACGTATGAAACGGCCGTGGAGACCTTGAGGGACATCTTCGTCAAACCAAGAAGCGCCCTCTCGGCCGCCATAGGCTCGCGAGTCGACGCCAGGATACGTCGGAGAGTCTAGAACATTACATACAGGAGTTGAGACGACCCAGGAAAGATTGCCTGATGGAACCGCATATGGTCGCGGAGTCGACAGACGACCTAATGCGAGATGCCTTCGTGGCAGGTATTGTCTCGCCTGCTTTCAGACTAAGGTTGCTCGAGCAGACTACTCCGACTCTTCAACAAGTGTTCGATCAGGCTCGCGTATTGCAACTGGCACAGTTGCCTAACTGCCGGGGCTGTGGCCGAGATTCGCCCGGAGCAGACGCTCCCGGCTGCTGCTTTGGAATCTGCTTCCGCGCAGCCCACTGTGGATGAGGAAAGTTTGAGCGCCGCGGCTGCCACTTCTTCTTCTTCTTCAGAGAATGCCAAATGTTACTTCTGCGGCAATAAACGTCACCCTCGGGCGTCTTGTCCCGCCAAAGATGCCGTGTGTCATAATTGTGGAAGAAAAAGGTCACTTCGCGAAGGTATGTCGCGTGACCAAAACACGGCGCGCGACTCTCGCTGGAACCAACATTTCACGCTTGACGTGTTCCGGAGACCTGGGAATATCGCGCAGTTTGCAAAGCGCCGTGCTGCCAGTGCTCGTGGAGGGAATCCCGGCCGACGCATTGGTGGACACCGGAAGTAGTTCAAGCTTCATCAGTCAAGCGTTGGTGCTCCGCTACGGATGGCCCATGGGACAAGTTACCCATCGCATCTACCTGGCTTCTTTGGGACTGTGGGTTCGCACCAAGAGCTTGTGTACACTTAATCTGGTAGTAAATGATGTCGTATTCCTACGTCAAACTCGCGATCATGGCTGATTTATGTGCGGACGTGCTACTCGGGCATGATTTCCTGCACCGACATGGGCGTTTAGAAATGCATTGTGGCCAAGGAGAAAATATACTGTCGGTGTGCGGCCTGGCAGAAATGGCCAACGAGCCGCCCGCTCTTTTCCCTAGCCTGATTGCAAACCCCTAACTGTGAAGTCTCGATGGTGCACTCGTGCCGACACTCAATACATTGCGGACGAGACTAAGTGCTTGCTACGGGAGGGTATTATAGAGCCAAGTAAGTCTCCGTGGAGAGCCCAGGTGCTCGTCGTGCACACAGATAACCACAGGAAACAATTGGTCATCGATTACAGTCAAACGATAAACCGATTCACGCAATTAGACGCGTACCCTCTGCCAAAAATGGACGATCTAGTAAGAGAGGTGGCGAAGTACCACATCTTCAGTACTTTGGACCGAAAATCCATGTATCATCAAATACCTATAAGGGAGTCAGATAGGCCATATAAGGGATTTCAGTCCGGACAACAATTGTATCAGTTTCGTCGCATACCGTTTGGGATAACGAACGGAGTGTCTTGCTTTCAACGCGCGATCAATGACATCTTGGCTAATGAGCAATTACAAGACATCTTTGTGTATGTGGACAACGTGACGATTTGCGGACATACCCTGGAGGGCCACAGCGCTAACTTGAAACAATTCCTGGACGTGGTGCGACGGTACAATCTGACCTTCAATAAGGATAAGTGTCACTATGCTACCAAAACAATAGACCTCCTGGGGTACACGGTGACCGGGGGTGAGATAAAGCCTGACGCCGAGCGCCTCCGGCCCTTGCTCGAGATGGCGGCTCCGTGTGATTGGGCGTCCCTGAGGCGTGCCTTAGGGCTTTTCGCACATTATAGCTGGTGGGTACAAAATTACTTGGAGAAGATAAGGCCTTTGGTGGACTGCGAGGCCTTTCCTCTGACGCAAGCTGCCAAGGACGCCTTTCAACATCTGAAGGAAAATATCGCAGGGCCGTGCGAGTCTTCCATCGACGACTCAATACCATTCCTCATCGAGACAGATGCCTCCGACTGCGAAATCGCAGTGACTCTCACGCAGGGGGGTAGGCCAGTCGCCTTTTTTCCACGAACTCTGTCCTCGAGTGAACGCAGACACTCAGCGATCGAGAAAGAGGCGTACGCAGTCGTCAAATCAGTCAGGCAGTGGCACCAGTTGCTTCTGGGCAGGAAATTTGATCTCATGACTGATCAGCAGTCAGTCGCTTTCATGTACGGCCATAAGCACCCCCACCGCATAAAGAATGAGAAAATTTCACGATGGAGGGTGGAGCTGGCTGACTATTGCTATGACATAGTCTATCGGCCTGGACGTGAAAATGTAGCCGCTGACGTCCTATCCAGACCGGTTTGTACAGGCATGACCTCTGAGGACCTGAAGGTCATCCAGGGGTGACATGACTTGTCCATTTTGTGCGCTGCCGTAATTTGCCGTTCTCGGTTGATGACATCAGACGGCTATGTCGGACATGCCCGGTATGTGCGGAGCTTAAGCCAAGGTTCTACAGGCCGCCGCAGGGAACCCTTATTCAGGCGGGCCGAACCTGGGAGAGACTAAGCATTGACTTCAAAGGACCCTTGCCGGATGCCCGACGGACATTTGGCGACCGTGTCAATCCGTCATTTAGCTCCGTGTGGAGAGAGCTCAGGGGATGAAGGGCCGGGTAATGATGTGGGCACCGCAGGCCCGTCTGCCAAAAGCGGGGGCCCGTCCGAGCCACTCGTATCCCCTGTGCAGGCATGTTCGGCTCCGGTCACGGACCAGGCCACAACGCGTCTGGCACTACCTGATGGAGACGTGACTCACGGGCCTTTGGGGAACTCTGATGAGGGGGCTTCGGATTCACCTCGCTCGACGGCCTCCGAGTGCGGGCCTGTCAGCTACCGGACTCGTGCCGGGCGAGAGTGTCGCAAACGGCAGCGCTTGGGGGGTAAGGGAATCCCTGGGATATGCTAACTAGAAGCTGTAGGAATGTTTTTATTTTATTTTATACCGTTATATCTCCAGAAAAGCGTGTTAGCTGAAACTTAACTGGTGGGTGAAATGATGTGAAACTATGGATAATATCTTCATGCAGTACTCACTCCTCCCGCACGCTGATTAAAGATGCAGTTCGTTCTATATCCACCGCTGCTTCTAAAAGCACCGGTTGAAGGGGGACGGGTTACATTGCAATTGTCTTGGCCACAAGTTGGTAAGAATGACTATTAGGATGCCTTATATCTGACATTGCCTTAAAGTGACTGAGAATGCTTGCTTATTAATGTCTTGTTCTTTCATATCGATGTTGCTGCATTCAAGTGAATTAAAGCTCACGATTCGAGTTTGTTGTGGGCATCAGTTTATTTTCACTTCAGTACCAACCGAGAATGAAGGTGTGGAGGTTGAAAGAGGCGACAGTGAGAGAGGCATTAAAAGAGAGGCTGAGTATGGTAGAGGATGATGTGGTTGAGCTTGAAAGTGGTTGGATATCAATGAAAGATAATCTGTTGGAAGTCGTTGGTGAGGTATGTGGATGGAAAAAAGGACCATCAAAGGCACTCAGAAACATGGTGGTGGGATGATGAAGTTGGAAAGAGGATTGACGAGAAGAGTAAGAAGTTCAAGGAGTGGCAGAAGGCAAAGGGCATGGGGGCAGAAAAAGCAGAGCATGAAAGTTATAAGGCAGTCAAGAAGGCTGCAAAGAAAGAGGTAGCGAAGGCGCAGGAGGCATGTAGGAAAATGTTCGGAGAACGCTTGGATTCGGAAGAGGGTCAGAGAGCGGTATTCAGGATAGCAAAGCAGATAGCAAAAGAGAGGTGTGATGTGATGGGGGTGAGTTGCTTCAAGGATGAAGTGGGACAAATCGTTGTGGACCCAGATGGAATTAAAGGCAAATGGAAGAGATATATGGAAATGCTGTTGAATGCAGAGAATGAATGGGATGGCAACATAGAGAGGAACCCAGTTTTAGGACTGGCAGAGAAGATAACTGAGAAGGAAGTTGAGGAAGCGATAAAGCAATGAAGAGTAGAAAAGCGGGAGGGCCGACATGAGTTGTGGGAGATATGTTGAAGGAAGTTGGGGTGTGAAGAGAATGACAGAGATCTGTAATCTGGTGGTGAAAGAAGGCCACATTCCAGTGGATTGGGAACTGAGAACCCTCGTCCCTCTATACAAGGGGAAAGGTGACCCTCTGGACTGTAGCTCGTATCGAGCGATAAAGTTATTGGAGTATGGAATGAAGGTATTGGAAAGGGTGTTGGAGAGGATAAGGAAGAAAGTGAAGATCGACGAAATGCAGTTTGGATTTATGCCAGGAAGTGGACCGACGCGCTTTTTATTGTAAGGCAGTTGTAGGAGAAGTACATGGAGAAGAGGAAGAAGTTGTTTCCTTGGGTTTGTTGATCTGGAGAAAGCATTCGATAGGGTTCCATGCGAAGTAGTGACATGGGCATTGAGGAAGTTAGGAGTGGAGGAATGGTTGATCAGAGTAGTGATGGCAATGTACAAAAGAGCGTGCACAGCTGTAAGGACGAAGGACGGGAACAGTGGTGAGTTTGAGGTGAATGTGGGAGTGCATCAGGGGTCGATACTTAGTCCACTACTATTTGCAGCTCTGATGGAGGTGCTGGCTCGGAACATAAAGGAGGGTTTACCGTGGGAGTTGTTGTATGCAGATAATCTGGTGTTGATTGCGGAAAGTATGGATGGACTGAAGGAGAAGATGAGCAAGTGAAAGGAATGTATGGAGACAAAAGGTCTGACGGTGAATATCGGAAAGACGAAGGTGATGGCAAGTGGTAAAGCATGTGGTGAGGTGGAAAGAACTGGGAAGTGGCCGTGTGCTGTGTGCAGGAAGGGAGTCGGAGTGAACTCCATTCAATGTACAATGTGCGCCGAGTGGGTTCATCGAAAATGTAGTGGTCTGTGAGGGTCATTAACCAGTGTGGCAGCTACATTTAAGTGAAAGGTGTGCACAGACAGAGCTGCAAATGGAGGAAATGTTGAGTTGGATCTTGGAGACGGCATGAAGCTGGAAGGTGTGAAAACATTTTGCTACCTCGGAGACATGCTGAATGGAGAAGGTGGATCAGACTCGGCAACGGTTGCTCGAGTGAGATGTGCATGGAAGAAGTTTCGGGAACTGAGTGGCGTGCTGACGAGGAGGGGTGTCGTTGAAGCTGAAGGGAAAGGTGTATGCTGCATGTGTGAGAAGTGTTATGATTTATGGGAGCGAGATATGGGTAATGAACGTAGAGCAGCAACGAAGGCTGGAAAGGGTGGAAATGCGAATGGTTTGGTGGATGTGCGGAGTATTGTTGAGAGAGAGGAAGACCAATGATGAATTGCGAAAGATGATGGGAATAGAGCCTGTAATGGATGCTGTGACGAGAAACAGGTTGAGATGGTTTGGTCATGTGTGGAGGAAGGATGAAAGTGACTGGTTGAGAAAAGAGATGGAAAGGAATGTAGAAAGAACTAGAGGACGGGGAAGACCGAGAAATACTTGGCTAAATGTGGTGGAAGAAGAAATGCGGGCAAGGGGATTAACAAGGGGAGATGCAGAAAATAGGGCAAAATGGAGAAGATTGTTATGGGGCCCGCTCTAGCACTCTAGCAGGTAAAATGGCCTTAAAATGCCTGTTGTTGTCCCTTTTGGCACCACACCATAGACACTAGCAGATATCGTGCATTTAAACACTCTAATTAAAAACCTCCTGGAAGCCAGGACATTGAGCGCTGCCGCTAATGACATTGACTTTGGAAGCGCACAGGACCGGCGGGCCGAGGGCCACGCCCAGAAGGGCAGTGATTGGTCAGGGTTTTGATTGGCACAAGGCCAGGGGTAAGATGGGACTTGCCAATAGGAGCAGGAAAGGACTGGGAGGGAGCGACTCGCTGATTTTCGAAGCACCCCAGATGACGTCAGAGCCTGGGTGAAGGAACGTGCAAGCGGACATTGCTTCGCTCTTCTTCTTGGCTTTATGCGCCAGCGAACATTCTCTGTTCTCTTCTCCTTGGCTCCTCGCTCTGACCGATTCCCTATTGCACCTGCTCGTTTTGAACTTTCTTGGTGAACGATCGCATTTTTATCTCTCTTCGCATCATATCTCTCTCCGATTTTTATCTCTGGTTCTTCTCTGATTTTGGAACTCATCACGGGCGGCCGTGCGCCGATATCTTGCTGGTGGTCACGAGGAGGAAGAGCCACGGACTGGGAACCGCGGGTTTCCAAGCAGGAATGGTGAGTGGACAGATGCGGCTCGTTCGATTCGCGCGTGAGGCCCGAAGTGAGCGTGACACACAGCGAGGCCTGGTTTATGCCACCCACACGCTGTGCAGAAGAGCGAGCGCATTTTCCCGCGAAGCCCTGAGACGATTTTGACGACCCCTGACGAGACACCCCGGCCAAGTTGAGTTAAGTGCACACAGACGCCTATTTTATATAATGTTATTTGTACCTTTGTCTGTGTTTGGGTCTGTTGTGGGAGCGCTCCATTTCGAAATTTAGTTTTATTTTATCGTGCATTATTTGATTACCGGTATTTCTTTAATAAATGCGGTATGTTTGTGCAGTACATTTTCGTGTTGTTTGAGTTTATTTATTACAGGCTGAAGACTGCATCGGGGGATCCGTCCAGGTAAGGCTACGGTTTTCCTCTCTCCCTCTTGCTCCCCCATGCATATTATCCACCATTTATTTGATTGAACGCCTCTGAGTAACAGCTCATTTGGTCATCTGTGCTACCCAACGGTGTTCACCACACAAGGAAGTCATGCGACAGTATTAATTCCATTATCCTACTGTTGCTCGAGTGAGATGTGCATGGAAGAAGTTTCGGGAACTGAGTGGTGTGCTGACGAGGAGGGGAGTGTCATTGAAGCTGAAGGGAAAGGTGTATGCTGCATGTGTGAGAAGTGTTATGATTTATGGGAGTAAGACATGGGTAATGAACGTAGAGCAGCAACGAAGGCTGGAAAGGGTGGAAATGCGAATGGTTCGGTGGATGTGTGGAGTATCGTTGAGAGAGAGGAAGACAAATGATGAATTGCGAAAGTTGATGGGAATAGAGCCTGTGATGGATGCTGTGAAGAGAAACAGGTTGAGATGGTTTGGTCATGTGTTGAGGAAGGATGAAAGTGACTGGTTGAAAAGAGTGATGGAAATGAATATCGAAGGAAGTAGAGGACGGGGAAGACCGAGAAAGACTTGGCTAAAGATGGTTGAAGAAGAAATGCGGGCAAGGGGATTAACAAGGGGAGATGCAGAAAATAGGGCAAAATGGAGAACATTGTCATGGGGACCGCAAGGCTAACCCCCGCTCTTGCAGGGAAAATGGCCTTAAAATGCCTGTTGTTGTTGTTTGTTGTATCCTACCAACAACAACAAAAAAAAATATTTAAAAAAATGTAAGGATGTAGGGATGTTTTGCCAAAAAGTATGTAAACAAGGTAGAGATGGTCACAATACATTATCATTAGAAACCATCCTTATATCTTCATTTAACGTTAAATTGCTCACTCAATCGTCGGCAAACGATCCGGGCAATGATTTATGTTGTGCGTTTTTAATTAACAATTACCTAAAAACAATTACTTTTTTTTAAATATCACACTTTTCCAAAAAAAATAAAATCATTTATGCAATTCAATGTCCTAAACCATAGCGATTTAGAAGACAAGTCGCGGACCGGACTTCCATACACAAAAAATATGGTAGTCTTCTACCGATTCCTCTCCGGCCTAGCTCCCCCTGATCTGTCTGTGCTCTGTCCCCCAAATATTCCTGCAGGACGCACAAGATCTTCCAGCAACCTTCTTCTGGTGAAACTGCCAAAATCAAGACTCTCTGCTCACCTTCACTCTTTCATTCCTCTTTTCTCCCGCCTCTGGAACAAACTCCCACACTCTCTTCAATCCCACTCCTCCCTCCAGGTCTTCAAATCAGCTGTTCACCACCATCTCTTATCTTTGCCCATCCAAAACCTTGATCTTTTCTACCCCCGTTAAAACACCCTAAATCCACCTCTTTCAATCTCCAACTTCTTTCCTGAACATTGTGTTCCTAATAGTGTTCATTTGCTTTATACCGTCCGTGTACCCCTCCCCCGCCCCCTCTTCCCCTTACCCCAGCCCTCTCCCTTCCACAGATCTACAGGCGTCCCTGTTCTCTACTGGTGTGGTGCTTGTATGCTTTCCTCTCTCTCCCCCTCTTGTACGTTTTATGTGTCCGCGCATGTTTTCGTGTGCAATGCGTTAGCTCTCACATGAGCCTCGACTCTGTATACAAAAACATTTTTTTATTTAAGAGGTAAAAAAATACGGTTTTTAACAAGAAGGAAAATAATATGAACCCCTAACATACCAATGGGAGGTCTTTCAGATCTTCTTTTGTATTGTCAAGCCCAACCTTGCAGAGATCAGCCAGATATCTGAAAGACAGCATGGTAAGTTAACACAGATATGAATCAGAAAAATACAATTATTGCACAGCATCATAAACTTCTCACCGAAGTTGCGATCCAAGGTTGTGAAAGAGAAATGTCAGCGCAAGCAAGCTGGTGGTCATGGGCGACACGGAGAGCACACATGCCTTGTAGTAAAGCAGGTATTTTCTTATTCCACTGACAAATGCCTAGAAAATAAACAAGTTTTAAAAAATCATTTAATTAAAAAAGGCCAGCATCGAGATCAGTAATTGCAAAGAACAGATTATCTCTATCTTTTTCCAGGTCTTTTTTTTAAACCCTCTTTTGGCATGGCCAACAACAGCCCTCTTCCACATCCCATTGCCACCACCGCGAACCTTCCAATTGACATTGGTAGAAAAGTTTCCAAAGCCTTAGGCTAACTAAATACTGCATTTAGTAGTGTAATAGCTGATGCAGATTTGGAGGGTTTTGTATCTTTCACAGACTGCAACAAAGCCAAATGTTGCAAATTGGCAGACAGACACAGACAAACACATACGAAATCATCCTGGGGGACAACTTACCTGAAACACAAGACCTCTCTCACATCTTGAGTGACTGCTGGCCAAAGCCAGGAAAGCCGAAAGTCTCCAGTATGAGGATCCATGGGCTGCTAACATTGAGAGCAGCCCAAAGACAGTCTCTGAGCTGAGCCCAGACATTCGTATTCCTTTCTGCACTGTGAAAATCTGCATATTCTACAATATATGGGGAAGTGGAGGAGGAGGAGAAGAATAAAAAAGTGAGGAAGAAAGGAAAGGATGAGAAGAAGGAAAGAGGGACGTATTATTTAGAATGGGGTCAGAGAAGGGTGGGGGGACAGGGGTGTGTCAAATGCCACCATATTTGCATATATTTAAGTACTAGCTCACCTGGACTTCAGTCCAGTGAGCTTATGCGATCGAGTAGTAATCCTAGGCAAGTCAGCGAGTCAGTTAGTCAGCAAGTCCATAAACACTTCAGTCATTATCACTTGAACCAAACATATGATTTTGATGAAACTTGACCACGGGCTTCATATTTGATGCAGAATGAAGGTGTATTGACCGCATCAAAATCTGCACTCATTGAGGGAGTTTAGTGGGAGGGGTAGGGATGAGTGGTGGGGGGGGGGGGGTGTAGGGGTGAGTGGGGGGGGGGGGTGACCCCGCCAAAATAACTGTTGCCCTCTTCTCCGAAATTACACAAGATTTCAATGAAACTTGACAATAACCTTCATCACCTGTGATGTACAAAAGTTTGTTCGTGGAATAAATAAAAAAATCAGGGTCTAAGATGGTCTCTGCAGGGTGTTTGAGACCATTGAAATATACATTTGCTGTTTTCTCCGAAACTACACACACAAGTCCAATAAAACTTGACCACAACCATCACCCGTGATGTACCAAAAGTTTGTTCACCATTAAATAAATCAGGGTCTGAGGGTGTTATGGGGGTGGGGTGGGGAGGTATTTAAATTTTAAATCACGGTATTTTAAACACATTTCAATGGTTGCTAGGAAACAGGACAGCATGTAGAATCATATGAACGTAATCATGAGACTTTAACCACAAAAAAATACCAATTCTGGAGGGCAACCCCCTCGTAAACCCCGTTACATACCGATTTTAATAATGCCGTACAATCTTTGGTGCATCACTGTTGATGGTTGTTATCAAGTTTAATCAAAATTGTGTGTGTGGTTTCGGAGGAGCAAAAATCTATTTTGGGGTGTAATCCCCTCCCCGCACCCCCCACGTAGACCCTCTTTAGGCCCCAATTTCGTCAAAAAAAGAAAATGTTTCCAAAAAAACACCTGTTCTGACCTTCTGATAGACTAGTAAGTTTATCTTTGCATCATAATATATATTTGTACAAAGTTTGGTCAAAACCCCATCACTGGTTCACAAGTTAGCACAGTAACAGAATGTTTAACTAATGGTACCTCTGAAATTTGACCTTTTGACCCCATAATCGAATGGGTTAATCTTTCCATCATTATACATACTTATATTGTACCATGTTTGGTCAAAATCCAATCACTGGTTCACAAGTTAGTGCAGTTACAGAATTTTTACCTAACAGGACCTCTGACCTTTAACCTTTGACCTCATACTCCCATCAGGTCATCTTTACATCATTATACTGTACATACCTGCACCAAGTTTGACTTGGATCTCTTCACAGCCATTCCTAAGTTATCGTGGAAACAAAAACCTATCGCGGACGGCCGGACAGCCAGATAGACAACCCGAAAACATAATGCCTCTGGCGACTTCGGCAGAGGAAGTGTAACAATTAAGCGAATCTTGAAGGTACTCAAATTAAAAGAATGAAGAACTACTCTTGCTCGTGAAAGCTTCTGCTGATCTGGGTTGGCGGACAGGTAGAACGATGGATGGAATCAAAAGAACGTGGATCAAAGTATGTTAACCGCCATGGAAAGCAACAAGACGTCGACATTTCGGGTGTTCACCCATCATCAGAGCAAAACAGAGAGGGGATAGAGGTGAGGGTTGATATTTGGTGGGAGTGAGTCAGAGGTACATGTGTTAGGGAGTACATGGAGTTAGAGAATGACTCAGAGCCAACCTTACAAGGCACGTTAGGCCAACACTTCAAAAGCCGTTAAGCAACTAACCCACCATCATACACTTTGGTACCCGAGTCAATCCACAGTACAGGTGATGCACAAGCATCCTCTGCAGGAGACACACATGTACCTGAGAAAATGGAAAGGTGTGAGAAGAGATGCCGTTGAGCACATTAAGGGAATACTCAACAAGCTGGTGCTGTTGCACAAACTCCCATTTGTTTTGCACTGTGCCCACCAGTTGCATCGCTTCCTTCTCTCGCAGAGAGCAAAGACGATCAAACACATCACGCCCTGCTTCAGTCACAAATGGCTTCTCAGTGGGAACTGGCATGCTGCAAATGGTACATAGAAGTCGATCAAGCTCTGTGCAGAGGTTTTACAAGCTGTCTTTACAAGAAAGAAATAACTGTCTATTCAATATCGTGCATAAAATACAGACAATAGGCCCATAACTTTCAAACCGTATTTTGAAGAGCTTTGGTAACTACGGGAAATACGATGTTTATGCGACAAGCGCAAGCACACATACTCATTTCTTGCTCTCCGAGATTCTGCATTAAAGTTTTCAATCATTAAAAAATACAGAAACAAAATAAACAAGAGTTTAGAAAGCAGATTTCTTACATCACAGCGAACTCCATTTATTACCTCGGCCACCGTAGGTGGACGGAGGTTGTTTTCACCCCTATCTGTCTGTTTGTTTGTCTGTGAACAAGATATCTCAAAGAGTTGATCATGAATTTGGACGAAATTTGGTGGAGAGGTGGAGTGTGTAACAAGGACAAGTCGATTCGATTTTGGTGAAGATCTGGACACTATAATTTTTCAAGTGATTCTTCACCATTGAGTGATAGGGCCAAAAAACGATATACAGTACTTCAAAATGTTGTGGACGCTTTCGGATAAAACTCGGTGGACAGGATGGGTGTGTGATAACTGACAAGGAAGAATGTATTCAATTTTTGTGAAGATCTGAATCCGGAACCGGATCTGAGAACTTTTTATTTATTTCAGTGATTCTTCGCTATTGGGAGATAGGGCCAAAAACGATATGCAGCATGATATCTCAAAAGGATGTGGACAAGTTATGACAAAACTAGGTGGATGACGTGATTGGGTGACAAGAACAAGCCGAGTTGATTCTGGTTCAGGTCCAGATCCAGCCTATCAGTGGGATACAAAATATAAACTCTTCAGCCTGGCGGGAGGTATGTGCTCTATCGAGTGCCGTTCTTGTCTTCTCTAGTTAAGGGGTGTTGCAAAATAAATGATACTTTTTTTCCCCAAAGATGAAATGAAGTTTCAATCGGATGAAAATCCAACCAAAGGTTTTATTTCATTCAAAAATTAAAAAGTCACGTTTAATACGCGTCAATATGGCCACCATTAGCTTCAGAAACCATTTGAAGTCGACTTTTAAAAGATTTCAGCAAAGGCACGAACATTTCTGTTCCGGTAGCTGTTTGGTTCAGAACTTGTGTCAAAACCTGGACAAGTGTCTCACGTTTAAATTTCTCGTTGTCTGGTAATGAATCAAGGATTTCTTCTGCACGCTGTTTCACAATGGCGCCAACATTCTCCGCAGGGTTCAAACCTGGAGAGTTTCCTGGCCATCTTCCGAATCCATCTTTGCGAACGAAATCAAGTTTTTCTTCGTCAAGAAAGTCATTGGTTGCATTCGCCTTCACGCATCCCGCAAGGTCGTGCAGGAAAGTCACTTGATCGAAACGACCTTGTCGATTTTCAGGTTTTTGCAAAAATGGCAAAACGACTTCTTTTAAAATATGATCACGAAAATAAGCACCGTCCCACGATTGTCCCTGTTCTTTGACGTCAAACACCATTCCCTTTGATGTGAAGCACAAAAAGAATCCAACACATGTTGGGTGACGCTGTTGTGGAGCACACAAAATGTCCCAAACTTCACGACGGTTTTGATCCCAGATTCTGTCATTTTGCGAGTTCGGTTTTCTTAGCGAATAAACGAAAAATTCATCGGATGGTGCAAGATGCAAACAGTCCGCTTCTTGCCAGTCAGACAAAAACTCAGAAATTCTGCCGATATTCAACGTTGGTTTCTGTGATCGAAGGAACTTGAACTCCTTTGAACGGCTTGAATTTTTCACGTTTTAAAGCTCTCCAAACTGTGGTGTGGTGCACATTAAGCGACGAGTCAATGCCAATGTCTTTGTGATTTTTCACGTGCTTTGAAACCGATGACGAGTTTTTGAGTTGACATTGCGCATGGCTGGGGCAGAAAGTCGTCTCTTTCACCCAACAACTTGTTTCATTTGATCACCAAAGTTTTCTTCACTCAAGTCAGCATTCCACCACTGTTGGACGGAAATTTCAGACATCCACAACTCCTGTGAAACCTGTGCGATGGAAACTGGATGTTGCATGTCGGACATGGCGACGTGACGGTACTGAGCTTGGAAATTCCGGATCATGTCCGCCACCATTCGGTGAGCCATCCCAAATGCGGCGCAAACAACGCGCTGTTTGGCTCTGTCCAACACCATTGCGGAATAAAATTTGAAAAAGCGATAAAAATTGTCGCAAATATGACGGAGACAACACGCAGGCAACGTGCGCGACACGTCATGATGACGCACGCGAAATTTGAATTCAAAGATCGCGGATATGTGGTCAATACAATCTGGGGGGAAAAAGTATTATTTATTTTGCAACACCCCTTATCGAGTTTCTTCAAGTCGTGGTCGACATCTGGTGGCATTCATGATATAATCTCTCCAAACATCCCTATTCTACATTGCTGCCCGAAGATCTCGTAGATACAGCTTGGTTTCAGCATTCACCCCATCAGCCTCCATGCAAGAACTGCCTAATCTTCTTCTTCTTCTTCTTCTTCTTACACCCATTCTCAGCATTTACATTTACAGCCACAAAATGTATGTTTAAATAACCTGTATACCTACACATTTGTATGAATGAAATGAATGATCGTTTTAAGGCCATTTTCCCCGCTAGAGCAGGGGTTAGCCTTGCGGGCCCCATGACAATCATGGTTCCCTGTTTGAGGCAATGTTTTTATGGCCGGATGCCCTTCCTGACGCCAACCCTTGGTCACGCTCTTACGATGCGCAGGGATACGGTGTACCTATTCTAAGCCGGGGTACACACCGGGATCATTCATCCCAGCAAGCGGGTACTCAATTTGCCGACCTCGGAAGGATGACAGGCTGAGTCAACCCCCCTGGCGTTAATTCAGCGATCGACCGGGATTCGAACCCAGGATCCTAGGATCCCAAGCCGGCACCCTAACCGCTAAGCCAACACCAGGCTTAGCTACACATTTGTATATCAACAATATATTGGTACTTTTGACACCTAGCTACCATGCAATTCACACGGACACCTAAAAGTAACTCAGCAGTTCTGACCTTCCAATAGACTCCCATGTCCTGTAATTGCTCGGCGTGTGATGCAATGCTGCCTCCCAAATACTTGTGCCTGCAACATTAAAGGGCTCAACGATCGAATCCGGAGTCATGTTTGGTGCAGACTGGAAGCCTTCATCATCTGACTGGTCATTTGGTGAAGGAACCTTTGCATGGAGAGAAGGGACAAGAAGGGAAAAAAATGAAAAAGTGAATAATAGGGCATTTACAATTAGAAACTTCAGAATGTAGTGTCATAACCATATGGAATAATATTTTAAAGGAAGAATACAAACTGCAAACCTTTATTGTCAAGCCCATGCAATCAGCATTGTCAGGAATCGGTGGCAAATTCAGCTTGATGTCCATATCCGAAGTCCTCGTATGTAAAAGAGCACCAAACAGCGAAAACTGAGTAAGTCTGTCGTAGCTGTCCACAGTGTTCTGCCGGAATAGTCGAACTCCCAACAAGCCACTCCCGGGACTGGCTGTGCAAACCCTGAGATTTCTCTCAATTTCATTCTGCAAGGAGGTTTCGAAATCGGGTCGAGATTGCTGTGCATCTTCAAGATTCAACCGAGAAAACAGCGCCGGACTGTAGATAGGGAACTCTTCAGCTGTACCACGGCAAATTTTAGAACTGCTCTTGGGCTTGATGCTGTGGTTGTCGGAGTACAGGCGATCCTTGCCGGTGTCAGCGAGAGATAGAAGAAACGTGAGCAACGCCTCGCTGCTCTCTGTCAGATGTTCCAAATTTTCCGTGAGGACTTCCAGTCTCTCCGCCTCGTACGTTTGGGAATTGACCCTCATGTCAAAGCACTTCATAAGCACCTGGGTTCCCAAATGGAGGACACACTCCATCCCACCATCGAGCGATGCCAAGGTTTTCCATTTGCTCCTCGGTGCACCTTCAAATAAGGAATCGTAAGCAATTCTTTTGAGTTTCCTCTTAAGCAAAAATGTTTTTTCCTTTGTCCTGCCAAATGTAAACGTCTCAGGCAAGTGGTTCAAGAATACAGAGCAAAGTTTGTCAAGTTGACTTATTAAACTCATGTTCTTCTCATATTTAAATGGGAACAGAACATCATCCCTGTAAAAACAAAATAAGAATGAACAGTTAGGTCAATACAGGTTTCAGAACAAATCTCATGCACCCTCACACCTGTGCACGCACTACATGCACAGCACCCGTGGGGACAGGAACAAGAATCAGACCATGGGGTAGCATCGAATGGGGGGGAACCAGATCATGGGGTCACGTAGATGGGGAAGGGGAACTTGACCAGGGAGTCAGATAGATGGGGGAAGAGGGACCGGACCATGGAGTCTCGCATATGGGGTGGGAACCGGACCATTGGGTCACATGGATGGGGGAACCGGACCATTGGGTCACACGAATGTGGGGAACCGGACCATTTGATCTCGTAGAAGATGGGGGTGGGCGAGCCAACGTGGGTCACGTGGACAGGGGGCAGATCAGAGGGTTGTGTGTACAGGGGAGAAGGCAAGGGTTCTCGTGGATGGGGGGGGGGGGGGGGGGAGGGGTTCGAATCAAGCGGGGGTTATGTGTATGGGGGCAGACAAAGGGGTCGCGTGTTTGGAGTGTGGAGGGGTACCGAACCATGTTGTCACACGATAGGGGGTGAGACCCAGACAATTGGGTCATGGATGGGGAGCGCAGGACCACAGGGTCATGTGGATAGGGGGCGACCCAAGGGAGAGTTCACATGGACGGAGGAGGGTGGGGGTTGGGGTGGAAGGTGGGTCACGTGTATGGTCAGGAATCAGACCATGGGATCACGTGGATGGGGCAACGATGTAAACACTATGCTTATATCTATTAGTATTACTATTACAGTATTAGTATTAGCCTCCCGTCGACCCGACCCTTTGGTCCCATTCTTAAAAAGGATTCCTTCCACTGAAGAGACAAGGGCATCTCGTCGGCTTCTTCCAGGAGGGAACAAACCAGAATGCTTTTAAAGGCACCAGACACACACGGAGTGCCTTGGATTTGATGGTTTCCAGCTAATGTAATTGTAATAGACATTATAAGCATTGCGATTGTCTACATATCTCCCCCGGCCACGTGACCCCATGGTCCGCCCCCACCCAACCATCACCATGCATGTGTATATATAATGTGTGCACACTGCACATCAAACGTTCGGAGAAGAAACATGCACGAGTAGCTGAAGAGCCCCAAGCCCAAAGACAAAGGAAACGCACTCACAAACAATCCAACATCCGTTATAATCGCTCTGCTGGTGTTAAACAACAATCAGGCAAAGATTATTCCTTAAAAGGAGAAACTACCGAAAAAACCCAATCCCGTCACCCCCAAAGTGAAAGTCCCAGGATGTGCCGGGAGTGAGAGAGATATTATCAATCGATTCAATACAATTCCCATCGCACGTCGTCGGATGAGTCATGAAGGATATAATATATTATATATCATTTCACTTACGATCGGATATGGTAATTATATTTATCATTGCGGCAACTCGTTATAATCATCATCATCATCATTATTATTATTATTATAATCGCAGTCGTTACTTTCGTCCCTCGAGCGCCGATGACAGTTGTCCGGAGCGTTGTTTTCATCGCCCCTCTGGCATCAATGAAGATTATTGTATTATGAAATTTAGTAGACGCTTCCGATCTGATCCTTCACGGTTAAGTTATATTTACGCCAAGCAGTGGAGCTTATAAAACTTCTATAGTCGAAGTTGCTGACACGAATAACACCGCCTATCCCGACACCTTCTGGACAATAATGAATTATTTTAAAAAGTAAAAAGGCAACGTACGAAGGCGAGAATATAAGCCATGGCTATAAGGCCGAAAAAAATATATTGCTGGTCAATGTTCAGACCAAAATTCCAGAATTGATACGGCGATGCGGTTTTTTTTTCCTTGTTTTTTTTTGAAAAGCATGGATTGCAAATACAAAGGTGTTGTTTTTTGTGTCCTCATGCCTTGCGGTCCTCCTCGTCTGCCATGGCGCCGTCCAGAGAGAAATTAAAGACAGCCAATGGGACTGGTAGGCCTTTTTGTAAATAATGAACACAAGCTTAATAAGTTCTTTTAAAATGTATTTATTCTGAAAATCATTAAGTTCTTCAAGCATATTATAGACTGCCATTTCGTTCTCGAGATCGCCTCGCCGTACCGTCAAACATTCCAATGCGTCGATCGCGCATGCGCAAGTGGTCTAACAGGCCGATGGTCTCCCACGATCTCTTCTACCAGTCCACCAGATTATCACAGACACTTACAACTTCATGACAAACGAGATCGGATCCAGGCCTAACTAACGAGACCACCTGCAGCTCTCTCGGCCTTCTGGTTGCTTCACACGAACCCGACAAAAACCTTCTTCGTTTCAATAAATGACAATATAAAGCCGATTGGATTCATGACGTAGCGGCATACAACACTACTCATATCTTTGGAACGGCTGGTTGGATTTGGACAATCTAAACGTAGTTTAGTAGGGGAGAATCGTGCGCGAACGTCGATACCAATGGCGACCGTATTTCCCGAGATAGCGCCTGGCAACAACAGGCACGCGTTGTTGTAGGTACTGTTGGAAATTTAAAAAAAGAATTGTTGACGCGCAGGGTCAAAATCGATGCGCGCGCCTACCAGAGACCGGAAATATATTTTTCTCGACCTAATAGTCCTTATCCTGTTTATTTCACGACCCAATGAGTGATCGCAGTTTACATAAATGGTTTAAATACTGCTGACAGCCTCACATGTCGATCACCTTCGTCATTGAAAGTGTTTGCTTGCATATCATCCATCTCCCGAAGGTTTTTACCTGCAACTTGTGGCAGGGTCAACAAGAGCTCCGCATGGTTATTCTTTATTTTTCTTTTTTTTTCTTTTTTTTGTATACTGAATCGAGGCTCGTGAAAGAGCTAACATTTACTTCACAAACAAATCAACCAGACAAACAAGATATATAAAAAGAGGGAGCGGAAGACAAGATGGGGAGAGAAGGTGAAGCACACAAACACAACATTTGAGAGCAGGGAGATGTGTGGGAGGGAGAGGGCTTGGGGGGAGGAGGCGTGGGAAGGGGGGGGGGGGGGGGTGGGAGAAGTATAAAACAACAAGGACACCAAGGACTTCCAGGACAGAAGTTGGTATTTCAAAAAAGTGGAATTGGGGTGAAATTAGCGGGGGTTGAAAAGATCAAGGTTTTGGATGGGGGAAGACAAGAGATGGTGGTGAACAGCTGTTTTAAAGACCTGGAGGGTGGAGTGGGATTGAAGAGAGTGAGGGAGTTTGTTCCAGAGGCGGGAGAAAAGAGGAATGAAGGAGTGAAGGTGAGCAGAGAGTCTTGATTTTGGCAGTTTAACCATAAGAGGGTTGCAGGCAGATCTTGTGCGACCTGTAGGAATATTTGGGGGACAGAGCCCAGAGAGAGCTGGGGGAGCAAGGCCGGAGAGGAGTCGGTAGAAGACGGAAAGACCACCAACCTGCCTGCGGTGAGTAAGTGAAAGGCCCTCAGAGATTGCGTCAACGCGGGAGATTCCAATGATTCTGAACGCTTTGGTTTCAACAGCGTGAAGACGAGCTAGGTGTGAGGCAGGAGCACCAGCCCAGAGGGGAGAGCAGTACTCCATTGAGCTGCAGATGAAAGCCTTGTATGTGGTGAGGAGCTCAGGTGTGCCAAGGAAGGACTTCGCACGACGGAGGATGCCCAGTCGGCAACTGGCTTTGGAGGCCAGCTTGGAAATGTGGTTTTCCCAGGAAAGATCATGGCAGATAGTGAGACCCAAAAGCTTGAGTGACAGAACTTCTTGGAGAGGATTATTCAGAAAGTAGATGGGAGGGTTGTCCAGTCGGTCTTTTCGGAGAGACATCTTAAGAGTGTGAGATTTGTCAGGATTGAAAGACATGTTCCACTTGTTTGCCCAGTCTGTGATTTTGTCCAGGTCTGCAGAGAGTGAGGAGGCTGCAGACTGCCGATCTGAGGGATGAGGAATGGAACGGCAGAGAGTGGAGTCATCAGCAAAGAGATAGAGAGAATTTTCAAGAGAGTCAGAGAGATCATTGATGAAGACCAGAAAAAGTACAGGGCCCAGAACACTGCCTTGGGGAACTCCAGCCTGAACAGGAAGAGGAGATGAGAGAAACCCATTCAGGGCCACACGTTGACTACGACTAGAGAGGAAGTCCGCCAGCCATGCGTGGAGATTTCCATGGATACCAAAGGAGGAGGGTTTGGTGAGCAAAGCGGGGTGCCAGACCGTATCGAAGGCACGTGATATGTCGAGGGAGACAACTCAAATTTCCTGTTTGGCATTGAGGACCTCCATCCATTGTTGAGACAGCAGAAGCAGCATGTCCAGAGTAGAGTGACCTGTTCTGAAACCAAATTGATGATCGATCAGAGATCAAGCCATTGGAGAAGAGGAAAGATTTCATATCCGAAGCAATGATGGATTCCATGACTTTGCTGATAATTGGGAGAAGGCTGATTGGTCTGTAGTTGCTAGGATCTGTTTTTGCACCTTTTTTTGTGCAAAGCGGTGATGTTGGCTGATTTCCAAGCAGATGGCAGTTGACCTTGAGCAAAAAAGAGGGTGAAGAGAACAGAGAGAGGGAGTGAAAGAGCGGAAGAACAAGATTTTAGGACCCATGGGCTGATGCCGTCAGGTCCAGTTGCAGAATCAGAGTTGAGGGTTGACAGAAACTTTTCCACCTTGACAGGAGGAAAGGACATGGAGTCCAGGAGCAGCTGGGTACAACTGGTTATGGTGGGTACAGAGAGGGATGGGTTTGGGACACAAGATTTAGAGGCAAACACAGAGTTGAGGCATTCAGCTTTTTCACGTGCGGAGTCAGCTGTGTAGCCGTTTGAGGTAAGGGAGGGGATGGAGGGGGAACAAACACCAGAAACAGATTTGACCAGACGCCACCAGGATTTGGAAGAGGGAGACAGATAAGAGAGTTCGGTCTTGAGAACGGAGAGATATTGTTTCCTGGCTCTCCTGAGGGTGGACACACACTTGTTTCGGGCTTTGTGAAAGGAAATGAGATTTCCTTCCGTTGGATTTGCTTTCCAGGAGACGAAGGCAAGTTGTTTCTGGGCAACAGCCTCACCACAAGATTCCGTGTACCATGGATGGGAGGAAGGGTATGACAACTGAAGACGAGATGGGATAAATCTGTGCATGAGAGAGAGCAATTTACTTTGGAAGAATTCCCAGGATGAGTTGATGTCAGAGGTGGTAGAGATGGGAGACCAGTCCAGATGATTGATGGCTGCTTGAAGACCGTGCCAGTTAGCCAGAGTGAAATGCCAGACTCGTCGATGCTGAGGAGGCTCTCTGAGAATGGTCAGAGAGATGTCCACTTTAACAAGCACATGATCAGATGAGCCGATTGGAGCAGAAGAAGAGCAGCAGACATTTTCAGGGAAGTTAGTCATAACCAAGTCCAGAAGAGAAGTTGCTCCATTGACTGAGATCCGGGTCGGGAAATTGACAGATTGTGTCAGTCCCAGTGAGTTGCAGAAGTCCTTTGCTGAGGAGCCATGGCTGGTGAGAGAGGTACCCACACCCAGCTAACTGGCATGGTGACAATTGAAATCACCACATGTGAGGAAGAGAGAGTTGGGATGAGTAGATAGAAGTTGGTCCATATTATCAGACAGCGGGATGTAGATGGAGTCATCACTGTTTGGTGGACGGTACAACACACATATGAACAAGAGGTGGGAGCGAAGGGGAAGCCGTAGCCAGAGGTATTCCTGGGGTGAGGTGGAGAGAGTGCAGTGCAGGGCGAGTGAGGAAGAGAGTTTTTGATAAAGATAGCAACCCCACCTCCGGGACGAGGCTCAGGTCTATCATACCGGAGGAGGGAGTAACTCGGGAGAGATACTAAGGAATCAGAGACATCATGAAGGAGGAAAGTTTCTGTTAAGCAGATCACGTCTGGTTTGTCAGAAGCAACCTGTATGGAGAGATCAGTTAAGTTTGAACGAAGGCCCCGGATGTTTGAGGTCCATACCGTTAATGAAGAGGAAGGGGGAGCATCGGATATAGAACAGGGGGGAGGAGGGGTAGGGTAAGATGTGGAAGAGGTGGAAGAGGTGGGGAGAGCTGTTGAAGGTGTGTCAGAGATTTCAGAATAGCTCGGAGAAAGGGAAGGATGGGGCGGACAAATGGTTTGATGGTGATTGGGTGTGGCGCAGTAAGGTGTTATTTGAGGAGGGGGAAGAGCGAGGCAGAAGGTTGGGGGAGATGGATGTGAGAGTTGGAAGGGGGAAGATGCGGGGAGGACGCTTTCAGAATAGCTCGGAGATTTCAGAATAGCTCGGAGAAAGGGAAGGATGGGGCGGACAAATGGTTTGATGGTGATTGGGTGAGGCGCAGTGAGGTGTTATTTGAGGAGGGGGAAGAGCGAGGCAGAAGGTTGGGGGAGATGGATGTGAGAGTTGGAAGGGGGAAGATGCGGGGAGGATGCTTTGAGGAGGGGGCGTGAGAGAGGGGAAATTGAGAAGAAATGAGGGTGGGGAGATTTGAAGGGGAGGGGTGAGGGGGGAGTTTAGGAGGGAAGGGACAAGGGGAGGGATTTGAAAGGGATGGGATATGGGGGAGATTTGGAGGGGAGGGGTGAGGGGTGATACTAGGAGGGGAGGGGCGAGGGGGAGTCTTGGAGGGGAGGGGTGTGGGGGGAGTTTAGGAGGGAAGGGGCAAGGGGGGAGATTTGAAAGGGATGGGTGATGGGGAGGATTTGGAGGGGAGGGGCAAGGGGGAAGATTTGAAAGGGATGGGTGATGGGGAAGATTTGGAGGGGAGGGGTGATGGGGAAGATTTGGAGGGGAGGGGTTATGGGGAAAATTTGGAGGGGAGGGGTGAGATTGAATTTTAGAAAGTGTACGATTAATGGGAAACTAACATTTATTGCAAAATGAGTTTCTTGTGACATTCGAGTCAAAAATACGTTTAAGGACGCTGGAGGGAGGATGGAGTGCAGGAGAGTTTAGGGAATGTAGAAAAGAGGCACTGTAAGAGATGGAATTTTTTTTTGGGATGAATAGATTTGGTGAGCAAGTCGAAAGCAACCTTTTGAAGAAGAAGAAGAAAAAGGTGTTATAATATACGACGGAATACAGAACTTGAGGGGAAAGTGTAAACATTTTAAAGTTTAACAGTGAAAACTATCTGGGGAAATGGGGGAGAAACATGTGGTCGAAGAACGAACGAACGAATAAGAACGAATAAACGAATGAGAACAACGAATAAGAACAGAGAAGGAAATGTTTTTTTGTTTTTTTTTAGTTGAGATTTTAAACAAGGAAGTAGGCTATGGATGGGACTCTGGATGGGAGGGTTGTCCAGTCAGTCTTTTCGGAGAGACATCGTAAGAGTGTGAGATTTGTCAGGATTGAAAGACATGTTCCACTTGTTTGCCCAGTCTGTGATTTTGTCCAGGTCTGCAGAGAGTGAGGAGGCTGCAGACTGCCGATCTGAGGGATGAAGAATGGAGCGACAGAGAGTAGAGTCATCAGCAAAGAGATAGAGAGGATTTTCAAGAGAGTCAGAGAGATCATTGATGAAGACCAGAAAAAGCACAGGGCCCAGAACACTGCCTTGGGGAACTCCAGCCTGAACAGGAAGAGGAGATTAGAGAAACCCATTCAGGGCCACACGTTGACTACGACGAGAGAGGAAGTTCGCCAGCCATGCGTGGAGATTTCCATGGATACCAAAAGAGGAGAGTTTGGTGAGCAGAGCGGGGTGCCAGACCGTATCGAAGGCACGTGATATGTCAAGGGAGACAGCTCTAATTTCCTGTTTGGCATTGAGGACCTCCATCCATTGTTGAGAAAGCAGAAGCAGCATGTCCAGAGTAGCGTGACCAGGTCTGAAACCAAATTGATGATCAGAGATCAAGCCATTTGAGAAGAGGAAAGATTTCATATCTGAAGCAATGATGGATTCCATGACTTTGATGATAATTGGGAGAAGGCTGATTGGTCTGTAGTTGCTGGGATCTGTTTTTGCACCTTTTTTGTGCAAAGCGGTGATGTTGGCAGATTTCCAAGCAGATGGCAGATGTCCTTGAGCAAAAGAGAGGGTGAAGAGAACAGAGAGAGGGAGTGAAAGAGCGGAAGAACAGGATTTTAGGACCCGTGGGCTGATGCCGTCAGGTCCAGTTGCAGAATCAGAGTCGAGGGTTGACAGAAACTTTTCCACCTTGTGAGGAAGAAAGGACACAGAGTCCAGGAGCAGCTGGGTATGACTGGGTATGGTGGGTACAGAGAGGGATGGGTTTGGGACACAAGATTTAGAGGCAAACACAGAGTTGAGGCATTCAGCTTTTTCACGTGCGGAGTCAGCCATGTGGCCGTTTGAGGTGAGTGGGGGGATGGAGGGGGAACAAACACCAGAAACAGATTTCACCAGACGCCACCAGGATTTGGAAGAGGGAGACAGATAAGAGAGTTCGGTCCTGAGAACGGAGAGATATTGTTTCCTGGCTCTCCTGAGGGTGGACACACACTTGTTCCGGGCTTTGTGAAAGGAAATGAGATTTCCTTCCGTTGGGTTTGCTTTCCAGAAGACGAAAGCAAGTTGTTTCTGGGCAATAGCCTCACCACAAGATTCTGTGTACCATGAACGGGAGGAAGGGTATGACAACTGAAGACGAGATGGGATAAATCTGTGCATGAGAGAGAGCAATTTACTTTGGAAGAATTCCCAGGATGAGTTTATGTCAGAGGCAGTAGAGATGGGAGACCAGTCCAGATGATTGATGGCTGCTTGAAGACCGTGCCAGTTGGTCTGAGTGAAATGCCAGACTCGTCGATTCTGAGGAAGCTCTCTGAGAATGGTCAGAGAGATGTCCACTTTAACAAGCACATGATCAGATGAGCCGATTGGAGCAGAAGAAGAGCAGCAGACATTTTCAGGGAAGTTAGTCATAACCAAGTCCAGAAGAGAAGATGCTCCGTTGACTGAGATCCGGGTCGGGAAATTGACAGATTGTGTCAATCCCAGTGAGTCACAGAAGTCCTTTGCTGAAGAGCCATGGCTGGTGAGAGAGGTACCCACACCCAGCCAACTGGCATGGTGACAATTGAAATCACCACATATGAGGAAGAGAGAGAGTTGGGATGGGTAGATAGAAGTTGGTCCATATTATCAGACAGCGAGATGTAGATGGAGTCATCACTCTTTGGTGGACGGTACAACACACATATGAACAAAAGGTGGGAGTGAAGGGGAAGCCGTAGCCAAAGGGATTCCTGGGGGTGAGGTGGAGAGAGGACAGTGCAGGGCGAGTGAGGAAGAGAGTTTTTTATAAAGATAGCATCCCCACCTCCAGGACGAGGCTCGGGTCTATCATACCGGAGGAGGGAGTAACCTGGGAGAGATACCAAGGAATCAGAGACATCAGGAAGGAGGAAAGTTTCTGTTAAGCAGATCACGTCTGGTTTGTTAGAAGCAACTTGTATGGAGAGATCAGTCAAGTTTGAGCGAAGGCCCCGGATGTTTGAGGTCCATACTGTTAAAGAAGAGGAAGGGGGAGCATCGGATACAGAACAGGGGGGGGGGGGGGGAGCGGGAGGGTAAGATGTGGAAGAGGAGGAAGAGGTAGGGAGAGCTGTTGAAGGTGTGTCAGAGATTTCAGAATAGCTTGGAGAAAGGGAAGAATGGGGCGGGCAAAAGGTTTGATGGTGATTGGGTGAGGTGCATTGAGGTGTTATTTGAGGAGGGGGAAGAGTGAGGCAGAAGGTTGAGGGAGATGAAGGTGAAAGTTGGAAGGGGGAAGAAGCGGGGAGGACGCTTTGAGGAAGAGGGGTGAGAGGGGAGTCTAGGAGGGGAGGAGTGAGGGAGAGTCTCAGAGGGGAGGGGTGTTTAGGAGGGAAGGGGCAAGGGGGGAGATTTGAAAGGGATGGGTGATGGGGAAGATTTGGAGGGGAGGGGCAAGGGGGAAGATTTGAAAGAGATGGGTGATGGGGATGATTTGGAGGGGAGGGGCAAGGGGGTAGATTTAGAGGAGAGGGGTGATGGGGAAGTTTTGGAGGGGAGGGGTGATGGGGAAGTTTTGGAGGGAAGGGGTGATGGGAAAGATTTGGAGGGGAGGGGCAAGGGGGAAGATTTGAAAGGGATGGGTGATGGGGAAGATTTGGAGGGGAGGGGCAAGGGGGAATCTTTGAAAGGGATGGGTGATGGGGAAGATTTGGAGGGGAAGGGCAAGGGGGTAGATTTGGAGGGGAGGGGTGATGGGGAAGTTTTGAAGGGGATGGGTGATGGGGAAGTTTTGGAGGGAAGGGGTGATGGGGAAGTTTTGGAGGGAAGGGGTGATGGGGAAGATTTGGAGGGGAGGGGTGAGATTACATTTTGAAAAGTGTACCGGAACGGCAACATCTTCTCAGCCATACTGAAAGCGTATGACACTTGATTGACAAGTCCAAACCAAGAACGTACATCTGTGATGTCCTTGGGTGTTGGGAAATCGAGGATCGCGCGTAGGTATTTCCTGCAATGACCGACTCTATTGGGAGTTATTTCGAACCCAGCAAATTCCACTATATCTTCCCCAAACACAAACTTGTCTGGGTTCAGGGTGATTCCATTCTGTCCACAAGTGTCAAGCCACTGAACAGCCTTTAAGAAACTGTCTACCAGCGAGTCAGACCATAGCAAGACGTCATCAACGCATTTGGTCTTATTGGGGATGTCAGACACGATCTCGTCATAACGTCTTGTATATCCATCGCCAGACGCAATATACCCTTGAGGGGCTGTTTTATAGCGGTATCTACCCCAGGGTGTGATGAAGGTGGTCAGGTGCCGGTCTTCTTTGCAGATGGGCATGCTGTGGGAACCGTTCCAGGCATCAAAGACCGTCTTCTTCTTACCGTTCGGAACCGATCTAGCCTGATGAAAGTGTGATGGCGTGTGATGTGTTTCCCATGTAGCATGGGCGTTGAGGGCCTGGAAATCAACGGTGCGGTGTGGCTGACCATTCTTCTTTGCACAGACAACCATTCTATGGCACCAGGTGACGGGTTCACCAATGGGGACTGGTTCAAGTACACCCAACTGTACATCGTGGTCTATCCCAGCTTTGACCACATCCCGCCAGTGTAGTGGGACTGGTACCGGTGTGTGGTGTGCCACTGGTTCAGCATTAGGATCCACCATCAGTTTCATGGGCGGGCCATCCATTGGAGGCAATGTTTGATGCTCACAAGTGTTAAATGTGCTTGACTTATAGTATTCAAGGAGATACTGTTGTAGCTTCATGCAATTAGCATCAGTTGCGGGGAATGGCAGCTTTGTCGGGGGTGGTGGGGGTCGACGACGCTGAGGGCAATGGCACGCTGTTTGGGGTCTTCCTGTAAGACTGCTGTTGTATCCGGCTGCTGTGCTGTCAGGTCTACACCAATCTTGGGGAAGCTATCCGGGATGATGTCAAGGGCGACACAGGCTTCTCTGCTGAGGAAGAGCTTGTCAGAGCTGTCTGTGACATAGGTCATTTGCCTAGTTTCAACAGCCTGACCCCGTTTGTCTTTGCCCGACAAGCAGAGTACAGTGGCCCCAAGGATATTGATGCCTCCATTGTTGGCAGTGTGCATTCTCATGGTTACTGGGATGTGGGATGAGGTCAGATTTGCGCAAACCAAGGCGGTGGATGACCTTTATACCAGCAAGGCAACTCTGGCACCCTGTGTCTGCCATCGTAGGGACATGGCAAGTCATGGTCTGAGTGGAAAGGTCAAAGCCAAGGGCTGCGTAGTCTTCGCGCATGATTTTGACAGTCACACTAACAAATGGTTGAGGTTTTGAACCCTTCCTGATCCATGTATTAGAGAGTTTGTCATAAACATGGTGGTCAAGGGTGATGGAACGCTCACTGCGTGATCGACCCGAATTAATAACATTTTCAAACTCATTATATTCATGCCCAGATATGTTAGGAGTTTCATTTGACTGTTGTTCTGATACGTGGACAGTACATAAGGTATCAAACACAGCATTTTCACTGTTATTAGAAGAGGCACTCGTACGTTTGGGTTTGTTCCTACTGCGACATACACTCTCCATGTGATTATCACGATTGCAATGCCCACATCTGTGACCATATGCCGCGCATTCTGTTTTGCGAACGTGGGCTGGGGCGCTCTTCCCGTGTCCCTTTTTGCCACAGTAGGAGCATGGGTCGTTTCTGTCCTTGATGGTTACTTGCTTGGCCTTTTGATATGTGCTGCTAGCTGCTTCCACTGAGTGTGTGTCCAGTAGTGTAGATGCTGACCGTTTGCCAGATGCTTTAGCCTCAATGATTTGGAAAACGTCCTCCAGGATCATGTCCTGGTTCTTGTCACCAAGGAGGTCAAGCTGGATTTCAGGGTCAGCAATTCCTCGTGTAAGAACATCACGCACGATCGCTTCTGTGTAGTTAACTTCAGCATCACAACTAGGGCATTTGATTAGGAATTTGCATATTCCCGCTTGACCACGTAGGCGGGCCCCGAAGCTGCGCACTGTCTCATCACGGTCTTGACGCATATTATGTAGTGCTACTCTGGCAACCATAGTGTTCTCTCCGCGAACAGCAAGTTTTTTAATGGCTGCCATTACCACCTCGATGGGTTTGTTTGAAAGGCTACCACCTGTCAATCTTGTTAGATCCTTGCGCAGAGGTTCGTCACAGCACTCTAGTAACTGCACTACTTTATCGCGGCCAGTGATTTTGGTTGCATCGATGTATTCAGACCATCGTGACTCAAAGTAAGCCCACTCTTCACTGGAGCCAGCGGCGACAATTGTGGGCCTTTTGACTTTTTCAACCTTGGCGGCATGTCCAGGGGCGTGTATGGCACTGTGGGCAGTGATGAGTGCGGCCACGATAGCAGGATCGAGGTCTTCAGTGGTGTAGTCACATCTGGCGATTGGGCATCCCACAGCAGGCATCGTGGCTTTGGTCAACTTGCACCCTGTTCATAAATAAGACCAGTTCTCTTTGTTAATCCAGTTGGCGGTTTATTGCAACTTCAACAATGAACACGATCTGAAAGACATAAGAACAAATATAATGATCAGTAATGATTAAGAATCCTCTTAATTAAGAAGAAATAATTAAGAAGTCAATTAGCCATTTGAGGGCCAAAACGATGGCAAAGAGTTCAGCTGCAGAGAATATCGAGAGGTAATCAGAAAGCCTAACGGACTTAATCACCTTGGTGTCTGGAATGCAAAAGGCAGCCACTGTTCTTTCTAGTACCGGATCTTTCGAGCCATCTGTGTAGGCATGTAAGGATTGTCTCCAAACCTTGTTCATATATATTCC
Organism: Myxine glutinosa; assembly: GCF_964187855.1. Lineage (NCBI taxonomy): Eukaryota > Metazoa > Chordata > Myxini > Myxiniformes > Myxinidae > Myxine > Myxine glutinosa. The sequence continues at coordinate 108,486,085 of NC_136271.1, read as the reverse complement.
ACTGCCTGGTTACATGTCACAACTGGGTTGGCCATATCTGTTTTTCCTCATAGATTCAGGTGTATTCTTGGGGCTTCTCGAGCCCAGGGGGCAATATTGCCATTTTGTTTGAGGGATTAACAGTTAAGGAATCTAATCCCATTCCATTTGCAGCCCTCACACACGCAAGTCCGAAAGGAAGTGCAAGGGAGGACTTGCTGAGAGCTTGATACTCCCAACAGTCTGAAAACAAAGCTTTACCTGGATAGTTGTCCCCAGCGGAAAAGCTCTTAGCTCAATACTTCAAATTGGATTCTTCCCACCGAAGAGACAAGAGCATCCCACCAGCTTCTACCAGGAGGGCACAAAACGGAGTGCTTGAGATTGGATGGTTTCCAACTTTTTGCGATTGGTTATGGACATATCCCAAAAGGCCTGACTGTCGTAGTCAAGTTGGTAGTGGATGAGGGTTTTATATAGGAGAAGGAGACTTTCCTGATGTGCCCCCAGGTTGTACCAGATAGACTACGTAAAAGGTTAAGGCCTTTTGCACATTTGGCAGTAAGTTTCTTAATATGGGGTTTCCAGGTTAGGCCACTATTCAATGCAACTCCTAAAAAGGACACATCCTGGGAGGCTTTTAGGGATGTACCATTGACTGATATCAAGATGTCCTTGACCTTCCTTTTACGGGTGAAAATTACGAATTTGGATTTTGATCCAGAAATAGTAAATCCCCATTTTTTGGCTCACTGCTCGATCCTGCAAACATCAGCCTGGAGTGTTTTTGGCTGTGTAATAGGGATTTCTCCTCTCGGTCCACATGGCAATGTCATCTGTAAACAAAGATATCGTGCTCTGGGGTCCTGTGGGAGAGGCTGCATCGTTGATCATGATGTTAAATAGAGTGGGGCTTAGGCAGCTACCTTGAGGGATGCCATTATCCATAAGGAATATAGTTGACAAGGCTTAGCCTACTCTCACTTAGAAGGGTCTGTTTGTCAGAAAGTCCCGAATCCACCAGAAAATTCTGCCTTTGATTCCCAGTCGATATATCTTGTAAAGAAGGCCTTCCTTCCAGACTGTCATATGACTTGGAAATATCGAGGAATACCGGTGCCAACGGCGCACCACGGTTGCCCGCCCTCACACATCACCCCGGAGCTTCACACGGCGGAGTACGTTTTTGTCCGGCACGACGCCCACCGGGCACCGGTGCGGCCCCCGTACGACGGGCCCTTCCGCGTGCTGGAGACCGGGGACAAGCATTTCACCGTGGACATCAGCGGTACTCCAGATTGCATCTCTGTGGACCGCCTCAAGCCGGCCCACCTCGACCTGGACCACCCCCCGCAAGCAGCTCTGCCTCCGCCTCGAGGCCGTCCCCCTGCGGGCAGACCCCCGGCACCCCCCACCCCCGCTGTCCCGCCACCCCCCAGCCCTGCACGCATCGCTAGAGGGCTTTTCGGCCGGATCATCCGGCTTCCCCGCAAGCTCACCCTTCAGGTGCGCGGGAATTCTGGGGGGGACACGTGTGGTGGACACAATGCCGGCGGGTCATAATTCCGCGCACCAGTGGGTGACGCGAGCGACCGGGCGTGGAAGCAAGGCTCGGGCCACGCCCGGAGCAAAGGATTCATGAGGCTTAGGTGTTGAACTGAAATACATGCCCCGCCTTTCGGCCGACCGGCCACGCCCGAGGGCAAGGCGTGGCCTCGGGATACATACGCGGGCTCGAAAGTCGAGTCCGCCCAGTGCTTACGTGCGAGCCTTGAATAAAGTGTTTGGTTTTGTTCAACGCGTGGTGGCCTACCTTCTTGGCAAACGAGCTGTGTGTGCATAGCACCACATTGTTTCATTGGGAATGACATTTTTCCCGAATGAATAACTGTGGAATGAATAAGTTTCTTTGGGTGCGCTATAAAGCCAAATAATTATTTTCTCACTTGTCTGTGCCGAATTATTGTAAGTAATAGAAAATCAGGTGAAGAAATAACATTCAAAGTAAAGGAGATGTTTTAAATCGTAAAAGTATAATATTAAATGCATGCTGTAAACCTGTAACACACGATTGAAAATGAAGTCATAGCCTGACGTCACAATTGCAAAAGACGTCACAGACGAAGTCGGGCGATTTGTTCTCACCAACGGCTTTCAAGTTCCCAATCCATTGTCCATTCGCAGGAAGGCACGATGGAGTGGAGTTACGTTTTTCTTATTTGCATCACCTTGAGTAACCTGCTTGTGTTTCTCCATCACGATTCGTTCACTTCGTTCTTTGAACCGGTGAGTGTTAAACAAGGAATTCGATCTGGGGATTGGTTACATCGTTTAAAGTCCGAGTAACTCGTACTGGTGCCGAGATATCTTGAGGGGGTTCGACGTTACAAGTACCGAGGTTACGTGAAGGGATTGTTATTTTTGGCGTGAAAAACCAAACATTTTCCACTCAGGTGTTGGTTGACTCGTAAGGAAATAAGTTCGTGAGGAGAAAAGGATTAGGGGATGAAGGGATTGACGGATTCTAAAAATCAGATTACGAGGAGTGACGGGGTTAAAAATTGTATATTTGAATACGTAAAAGAAATAAATGTCTCCTGAGTGCATGTTACAAATATAATTGACAGCGATTTATTTTTCTTTTCCCTGCACTGGTCCAATTGCGCCAATGTTGAACGACCAATGTACGTCTGCAGGAATCGGTCTTCCTCGACTTGAATATTATGCGAGAATTGGTATTAACTCGCAGAGTACACACTCGGAACACGTTCTCCTGACACAAACCTTTATTTGGGCGGTGTATAGGAAACTGACAGCTGCCTCAATCGCTCCCGAAAAAAAAATAACCTGGGTTACGTGATGAAGCAAAAACATGCTACTGTGGAGCTATGCTCGCACGATAAAGCCGGACAAAATGGACGACACCAGGAACGAAGTTTCACTGAGCTATTTATTTTAGCTCAACTCGAAAGAACTCAAAAGCACTGAATAGCCCGTTAACACGGGCGGCAATTTATATCAAAAGATCACCACACAAAAGCCACGCCTCTCAGGCGGGGCGTGGTATGCAAATAATTCAGCCACGCCTCTCAACGGGGCGTGGTATGCAAATCGAGAGTCCGCCCGGGCAAGGCAAGTCCGGGCGAGTCCGGGCAAGTAACCGCCCGCCGGTTACATCATCGGCCGGTGCAAGGTGATTGTGTCATGCTTCCGGTAACCGCTACATGCGCCCCCCCAGAATTAACTTGCACCGGAAGAGTCAGTTTGAAGGGGGTCTTGATGACCCGGCCGAAACGACCCCTGGCGATACGTGTGGGGGTGGTAGGTGGCGTGGCGGTGGATGGTCGGGCGGGGGGCTTGGTTGACGGGGGACGGCCCCGTCGTGGAGGAAGGGCCAACCGTGGAGGTTGGTCGAGGTCCAAATGGGCCGGCTTGAGGTGGTCCACGGAGATGCGGTCCGGTTTGCCGCCGATGTCAATGATGAACGACTTGTCGTCCCTCTTCAGGACCCGGAAGGTCCATCGTACGGCAGCCGGAGCGGTCCCCGGTGTGCGTCGTTCCGGATAAAAACGTACTCCACAGTGCGAAGTGCTGGGGGGACGTGGGGTTGGGGGCAAATCTCCTGGCGGCCTCCTGGAGGACCGAGCGTTGGCGAGCTGCGGACCAGGGGCCGGTGGCGTCAGGGATGAACTCGCCCGGCACGCGCAGTGGCTGGCCGTAGACCAGCTCGGCGGTGGAAGCCTGGAGGTCCTCTTTAGGGGCCGTTCGGAGGCTCAATAGGACCCACGGGAGCCTGTCGGCCCAACCGTCGTCCTGGAGGCTGGCCCTGAGAGCGGCCTTCATCGAGCGGTGGAACCGCTCGCACAAGCCGTTGGCTTGGGGGTGGTAGGCCGTTGTGCGGTGTAGCTTGACCCCCAAGGCGTGGGCGACCGCGCCCCAAAGCTCGGAGGTGAATTGCGGGCCTCTGTCGGAGGAGATGTCGGAGGGGGTGCCGAAATGGGCAATCCAGGTGCCAATGAAGGCCTGCGCCACTTCGGTGGATGTTGTTGATGCCAGCGGGACGGCCTCCGGCCACCTGGTGGTCCTGTCCACCATCGTGAGGAGGTGGGTGAAGCCCCGCGAGGAGGGAAGGGGTCCCACCAGGTCCACATTGACGTGGTCGAAGCGCCGCGCGGGCACGTCGAATGGTGCCAACGGGGCTTGGGTGTGCCGGTGGACCTTCACGCGCTGGCAGGCGACAGAGGTGTTGGCCCAGTCGCGGACGTCCTTACGGAGCCCGTGCCAGACGAATTTCGCTGCCACGAGCTTCTGCGGCGCCTTCTGGCCCGGGTGGGAAAGGCCGTGGAGGGCGTCAAAAATGTGCCGCTGCCATCCGGTGGGCACGATGGGGCGAGGTTGGCCCAGGGAAACGTCGCACAGGAGGACTGTGCCTGTGTCCTCGAAGGGGACGTCAGCCAACCGCAAGCCTGTGTCCGCTGTCCGGAGGGCTTGCAACGTGGGGTCGGTGGTCTGGTCGGCCACCATGCGGGCGAAGTCCACACTGAGGTGGACGGCGTTCGCGCCGGACCGGGAGAGGCAATCGGCCACAGCGTTGTCCTTGCCCGCGACATGCCGGATGTCCGTCGTAAATTCGGACACGGCGGAGAGGTGGCGCTGCTGGCGGGCCGACCCCGGCTTGGCAACATTGGCCATGGCGAAGACCAGGGGTTTGTGGTCCACAAACGCCGTGAACGGGCGGCCCTCTAAAAGATGGCGGAAGTGGCGAACGGCCAGGTAAAGGCCGAGGAGCTCGCGGTCGAAAGCGCTATAATTGCGCTCGTTAGCGCGAAGCTGCCAGCTGAAGAAGGCCAGCGGTTGCCAAGCCCCGTTCACCCACTGTTCATGCACGGCGCCCACCGCGTAGTCGGAAGCGTCCATGGTGAGGGCGATGGGTGCGTCGAGCGCCGGGTGCGCCAGCATGGTCACGTTGGCGAGGGCCAGCTTAGCGCCCGTGAAAGCCTCGTCCATCTCTTTGGTCCAGGCGACGTCGTGCTTCGCCGGCTTGCCCCAGAGGGCTTCGTACAGGGGACGCATGAGTTGGGCGGCGCGAGGCACGAACCGGTGGTAGAAATTTACCATCCCCAAAAATTCCTGTAGGGCCTTGATGGAGCGGGGGCGCAGGAAACTTGTGACTGCCTCCACCTTGGTAGGCAGCGGGACGGCCCAGCGCTTCGTGATGCGGTGCCCCAGAAAGTCAACGGCCGTTACGCGAAACTGGCATTTCGCCAGGTTGATGACGAGGCCGTGCTGGCCGAGGCGCTCAAAAAGCGTGCGCAGGTGGATGAGGTGCTCCACCCGGGAAGTGCTGGCAACGAGAATGTCATCCAAGTAGACGAAAAGGAAGGTGAGGTCGTGCAGCACGCTGTGCATCAGCCGCTGGAAGGCCTGGGCCGCGTTCTTAAGGCCGAACGGCATGCGAAGGAACTCGAAGAGGCCAAAAGGTGTGATTACCGCCGTCTTCGGCATGTCGGCCGGCCGGACGGGTACCTGGTGGTAGCTCCGAATGAGGTCGACCTTGGAAAAGATCACCCGCCCCGCCAAACGGGCGGAAAAGTCCTGTATGTGTGGTATCGGGTACCGGTCGGGGGTGGTGGCGTCGTTGAGGCGGCGGTAATCGCCGCATGGTCGCCATCCGCCACCCGGTTTGGGCACGATGTGCAGGGGTGAGGCCCACACGCTATTCGAGCGCCGCACAATGCCCAATCGCTCCAGCGCGTCGAAATCCGCCTTTGCCACGGGAGTTTGGTCGGGTCGAGGCGACGAGCCCTGGTGTAGACCGGTGGACCTGTGGTCGGGATGTGGTGTTCGATGCCGTGTTTGACGGCGGAAAAGGTCGGCTGCGTGAGGGCGGGAAACTCTGCGAGCAGGCGGGTGAAATCGTCCGCGGCCGGGAGCGCACAGGCTAGCTTGGTTGGTGCGGAGCCGCTCAATGAGCAAGCAAGCGAGCTGAAGGTCTCCGCGTTGATGAGCCGACGCCGTTTGACGTCCACCAAAAGCCCATGCGCGCACAGAAAATCTACACCCAGCAAGGCCATTGGCACGTTCGCCGTGATGAAGTCCCACCTGAAGCGCTGGCCCCCGAAGCAGAATGCAACGCTGCGCGAACCGAAGGTGCAGATGGAGGAGCCGTTTGCGGTGACCAAGGCGGGGCCGCAAAGTGCGGCCTGTTTGTCCTGCACCGAGGCGGGTATCACGCTCAGCTGAGCGCTGGTGTCGCACATAAAACGCCGCCCGGACGCTGTGTCCATAATAAACAGAAGGCTGCCTGAATGGCTGACGCTCATGGCAGGCAGCGAGCGCCGGCCTGGTCGTTTCCCGACCTGCCGAAAGTGCACGGTGGGCGGCACGTTCTGGCTTTCTGCCCGAACCTGGCGTGGTAGTAGCACATGGTCCGCCCTGGTGGAGGCTCTGGTGGTCGCGTCGGGTTCGGTCGACGGCGCGTCGTGGCGGCCGCTGCCGCCAGTGGCGCTAACTCGGCCGGTGGTGGCGCCGGTGGTGGTGCGGGCGTTGCCTCGGTCGGCCCAGGGTGCCATGCGGCCGCTCCGACGTGTCGCCTGGCCGAGAAAAAAATTTCGGCCTCCTTGGCCAGGGCGCGAGGGTCCGTGATGGGCGAATTCGCCAAAGCTAATCGTACCTGCCCGGGTAGCTGCCGGAGGAACAGCTCGCGGAAGAGGAAATCTGGGCTGTGGTCACCGAGTAGAGCAAGCATGTGGTCCATGCGTTCGGATGGACGGGCCTCACCCAGCTCCGGGAGGTCGAGCAGTTGTTGCGCGCGTTCGGTCTCCGTGAGTCCAAACGCACCGAGGAGTAGGCCTTTGAGCGCGCCGTATTTGTCGGCGTTCGGCGGGTTCTGTAGGAAGCTCAGGACCCGGGCAGCAGTGGAGGCGTTGAGCACGGAGACCACATGGTCGTAGCGCGTCGTGTCCTCCGTAATGTTCCGCAGAGCGAATTGAGAATCCGCTTGGGCGAACCAGACGGCCGCGTGCGATCCCCAAAAAGCCAGGGAGCTTCAAAGCTACAGATGACTCCATCGCCATGTTCTTGAAAAGGGGTCACCAATTGTGGAGCTATGCTCGCACGACAAAGCCGGACAAAATGGACGACACCAGGAACGAAGTTTCACTGAGCTATTTATTTTAGCTCAACTCGAAAGAACTCAAAAGCACTGAATAGCCCGTTAACACGGGCGGCAATTTATATCAAAAGATCACCACACAAAAGCCACGCCTCTCAAGCGGGGCATGGTATGCAAATAAGTCAGCCACGCCTCTCAACGGGGCGTGGTATGCAAATCGAGAGTCCGCCCAGGCAAGGCAAGTCCGGGCTAGTCCGGGCAAGTAACCTCCCGCCGGTTACATCATCGGCCGGTGCAAGGTGATTGTGTCATGCTTCCGGTAACCGCTACACTACTACTTGTAATTCAAAACACCTCACTGCACTGGAAAACGTGTGGACAGAATCTTCAAGTCTTTCCACAGATTCTCAATGGGATGCAAATATGCACTTTGGCTGGACCACTCAAGTACTTTCACGTTCTTGTTTTGAAGCCATTACAGTGTTGATTTGGCTGCATGCTTGGGGTCATTGTCCTGATGTAACATAAATCTTTACCGCAGTCTTAGGTCTTTTGCACTCTGAAGCAGGTACTCCTCGAGGATTTGCCTGTATTTCGCTCCATTCATTGTTCCCTCCACATTTATAAGCCTCCCAGTCCCTGCCGCTAAAAAGTATACCTATAGCATGATGCAGCCAACACCATGCTTCATGGTGTCCGATGGGTGATTAGCTGTGCTCGGTTTCCTGCCAGACGTAAAGCTTTGTATTCAGACCAAAGAGTGCCATTTTTGTCTGATCAGACCGCATAATCTTTTGCCTCATGCTCTCGGTCTTTCACGTGCCTTTTGGCAAACTTCAGGTGTGCCGTCATGTGCCTTTTTCGCAGGAGTGGCTTCCATCTGGCCGACCAAAAAGTCGAGATTTGTAAAGGGCTGCAGAGACTGTTGTCCTTCCGGCAGGTACTCCCATCTCAGTAAAGCAACCCTGAAATTCTGCCAGAGTGGTCATTGAGTTATTGGTCACCTCCCTCACTGAGGTCATTCTTGCCATGTTGCTCAGTTTGGCTGAATGGCCAGCTCTAGGAAGAGTCTGGGTCATTGATTGTGATGTTAAATAGAGTGGGGCTTAGGCAGCTACCTTGAGGGATGCCATTATCCATGAGGAATGTAGTTGACATGGCTTGGCCTACTCTCACTTGGAGGGGTCTGTTTGTCAGAAAGTCCCGAATCCACCAGAAAATTCTGCCCTTGATTCCCAGTCGATATATCTTGTGAAGAAGGCCTTCCTTCCAGAATGTCATATGCCTTGTAAATATCGAGGAATACTCCAAATCGTAATGCAGTTTGGGGAAGGCCCTTTCCTGTTTCAGTATGACAATGCCCCCGTGCACAAAGCGAAGTCCATACAAAAATGGTTTGTTGAGATCGGTGTGGAAGAACTTGACTGGCCTGCACAGAGCCCTGACCTCAACCCCATCGAACACCTTTGGGATTAATTGGAACGCAGACTGCGAGCCAGGCCTAATCGCCCAACATCAGTGCCCGACCTCACTAATGCTCTTGTGGCTGAATGGAAGCAAATCCTCACAGCAATGTTCCAACATCTAGTGGAAAGCCTTCCCAGAAGAGTGGATGCTGTTATAGCAGCAAAGGGGGGACGAACTCCATATTAATGCCCATGGTTTTGGAATGAGATGTTTGACGAGCACATACGGGTGTGATATTCGGGTGTCCACATACTTTTGGCCATGTAGTGTACGTCCGGGTTGATGGATGAACGTAAGGAGTGTCATGAGGCAGTATTGGTTCGTTTGATTGCTTGCTGGGCTTGAGCTCTTCTCTTTGGTATCTTGGGTCAACAGTGATTTTCTAACTCTTTTTAAGAGCAACTTTCCTAGCCTGGAGAGCTTGTTTGCATTCATCGTTCCACCAGGGAACTTTGATTTTCGCACCAGCTGAGCTGAGACAAATGGGGATTGACTCCTGGGCGGTGGTAAATATAGTTTTGACGAAGTTTCTATTGAAGGTGTCAATGTTCTCAAGAGCGAGTTCTGTTCGCAATTCCCCAGCGCAACACCCAGGGAAGCTGACCCATTTGGCCTTGGAAAGGTTCGACGAGGGAGGCCTGTCCAAGTCATCTTGGTCCCTTTCCTATTTAAAGTTGGTGATCACCGACAGGTGACTATTAAATCTATATATATTAAACAAAGTTTGTGTGTGTGTGTGTGTGTGTGTGTGTGTGTGTGTGTGTGTGTGTGTAATGTTACCGATAGACTCCTAAACGGAGAGGCTCACGTACTTGATATTTGGCACAGACATGGCCATTGAGCCTGGGAAGAACATGGCCGACCTAAAAATTTATTTCATAATATTTTTTTTACCATATTTTTCCTCAGCACATTTCAGCGAGGAATATTATGACCGGAATGGCAGAGCAGCGCGCTGATTCGCTCAGAGCGATCACGTGATGTTCCTTACCGCCATTAACTCAGTTACGCGTTTGCACGTATTTCAGAGCGAAAAGCGATTGCGTTTTTTCACATTTCAGCGAGGAACATTGCCATTCACACCATACAGGGTTTTTTTCTTTCATCTTTAGATCCATATTTTTTGCCATAACGTAGCGCATTATGGCTCTCTCGAGCTCGAGTTAGCCAATCACCTGGGAGCATGAGGCCACGTTGGCCATGCCCACGACACGACGCAGAGTTGCAATCGATCGCTCAGAGCGATCACGTGATGTTCCTTGCCGCGCGATTGCGTTTTTTCACATTTCAGCGAGGAACATTGCCATTCACACCACATAGGTTTTTTTTTCTTTCATCTTAAGATCCATATTTTTTTTCAGCGAGGAATATTATACACGGAATCTGAATCGGTGGCAGAGCAGCGCGCTGATTCGACGATTCGCGCGCCCTCCCCCCTCCTCCCTCCCCCTCCTACCCCTTCCCCCTCCCCCCCTTCCCCCTCCCCTCCCTCCACCCTCCCCCTCCCCCCTCCTCCCTTCCCCCTCCCTCCCCCTCCCCCCTTCTCCTCCCTTCCCCCTCCCTCCCCCTCCCCCCCTCTCCCCTATCCTCCCCTCCCCCCTTCTCCTCCCTCCCCCCTCTTCTCTCCTCCCCCCCTCTGCTCGCCTCCCCCCTCTTCTCCCCTCCCCCCCTCTTCTCCCCTCCCCCCCCTCCTCCCCTCCCCCCCATTCCCCTCCCCTCCCCTTCCCCCTCCTCTCCCCCGCCCGGCAATGCCGGGTACTTCTGCTAGTATTAAATAAGCATTAAATATTAAATAGGCCTGTAGGTATTACAAATTAAACCCAATTAAACCCAATATCTATGACAATATTTTAAAACTCAGAAACACGTTGTTTCATTGGGAATGACATTTTTCCCGAATGAATAACTGTGGAATGAATAAGTTTCTTTGGGTGCGCTATAAAGCCAAATAATTATTTTCTCACTTGTCTGTGCCGAATTATTGTAAGTAATAGAAAATCAGGTGAAGAAATAACATTCAAAGTAAACGAGATGTTTTAAATCGTAAAAGTACAACATTAAATGCATGCTGTAAACCTGTAACACACGATTGAAAATGAGGTCATAGCCTGACGTCACAATTGCAAAAGACGTCACAGACGAAGTCGGGCGATTTGTTCTCACCAACGGCTTTCAAGTTCCCAATCCATTGTCCATTCGCAGGAAGGCACGATGGAGTGGAGTTACGTTTTTCTTATTTGCATCACCTTGAGTAACCTGCTTGTGTTTCTCCATCACGATTCGTTCACTTCGTTCTTTGAACCGGTGAGTGTTAAACAAGGAATTCGATCTGGGGATTGGTTACATCGTTTAAAGTCCGAGTAACTCGTACTGGTGCCGAGATATCTTGAGGGGGTTCGACGTTACAAGTACCGAGGTTACGTGAAGGGATTGTTATTTTTGGCGTGAAAAACCAAACATTTTCCACTCAGGTGTTGGTTGACTCGTAAGGAAATAAGTTCGTGAGGAGAAAAGGATTAGGGGATGAAGGGATTGACGGATTCTAAAAATCAGATTGCGAGGGGTGACGGGGTTAAAATTGTATATTTGAATACGTAAAAGAAATAAATGTCTCCTGAGTGCATGTTACAAATATAATTGACAGCGATTTATTTTTCTTTTCCCTGCACTGGTCCAATTGCGCCAATGTTGAACGACCAATGTACGTCTGCAGGAATCGGTCTTCCTCGACTTGAATATTATGCGAGAATTTGTATTAACTCGCAGAGTACACGCTCGGAACACGTTCTCCTGACACAAACCTTTATTTGGGCGGTGTATAGGCAACTGTAACGAACTCAAGCAGACTCCATCCTGCCGGAAGCGGAAAGCGCGTTTATTGACGCGGTGATGATTCACTGGTGTCTGACGAATAAGCGCGTCCGATAAACCACAACAACAATGCAAATACAAGTCAGAATAATACGTTACATCCTCCTTTCTTTCAAGGAAGCCACTTTAAAGGAAACCAGCAAAGCAAATAACTCTATAAAGTAAAACTTACACTGAATTAATTAACAAACAGCATCACATTCAGATCACGTGAATCAATTGATTTAAATTTAAAGATCCAGACGTCTGGGAGGGTTAACCGCTCTGCCGCTCCTTGTGATGAACTTGGTATTTCTGGGAGATGCAGTGGCTCGAGGCGATGACACTGTTGGGAGACTTTGGGATTCAGATGCTTGCTCACTTGGACTTGGGGACTTGCAGCAGTTCCCCACTGGGGTGTCCTGTTGAGTGGTGGGATCAGGGAAGTCCCTCATGTCCTGGGAAGAGTAAAAGCGAGAGAGTGGCTGACTTCCCACCGGGCCAACATTGGCTGAATGAGGCACTCTGCGGAGATGGAGCCTGTTACGCCGGTACACATTGTTTGGGGTCCTCAGCAAATATGACCGGGGGCTGTTGTGGCGCGCCTCAACTACAGCCGGAATCCAATGCCTGGCCTCCGGGTTTGGCAACATCCTAACACTGTCTCCCGGCTGGAGCGGTGGCAAATCTGACATAGATGGCTTGTCATGATAGTATTTTTGTTTCTCCTTCTGTGTGTCAAGGCGTGATCTCACAAGGTGATGGTCATACCGCGCAGGCATGAGAAGAGTGCGGTTGCAAGGCAGTGTGTTTCTGGGGCGTCTTCCCATTAGGAGCTGAGCCGGGGACAAGTTTATTCCTTCAAGTGGAGTGGTGCGGTAGTCTAGCAGGGCTAAGTACTTATCTGCTGACTTCTTCCAGAGCCTTTTCACTGTCTGGATCGCTCTTTCTGCCTCTCCATTGGCACGTTGGTGCTTGGGGGACACAATGTCGTGAGTTATGCCATATTCTTTGCAAAACTGAGAAAATTCCTCTGACGTGTACTGACTTCCGGAATCGCTTCGCAGCTTCTCTGGAATACCATGTCGACAAAACTGCTGCTTGAGAGCTTCGATTACAGAGCGAGCTGTAATGTCCTTGAGGCAATCCACCTCCACAAACTTGGAGTAATAATCGACCGTGAGCAAATACTGCTTTGATTCGAAGTCAAAAACGTCGCTTCCAACTTCGATGAATGGAAGATCAGGCGTGTAAGTCGGCAAGAGAGGCTCCCATTGCTGAGCGCTTTGATACTCTGCACACTTGCAACAATTCCGTACAGTTTCTTCGATGTCAGAGTTCATTGAGGGCCAATACATGACCTCGCGAGCACGCTGCTTACACTTGTTCACTCCGAGGTGCGATTCATGAATCAAGCTCAGCATTCTGGGTCTGAGGCTTGGCGGGATGACAAGGCGCATGCCTTTGTAGACAACACTGTCTGAGACTGCCAATTGCGTTCTGGAGTCAAAGTACGGACGGACCTGTGCTGGGACTTCCTTTCGGGAGTCAGGCCATCCACTTGCAATGACACCGCAGAGAAGGCTCATTTGACTCAGAGTAGCTTCCTGGATTTCGAGGTATTTCCCACTCGTGATCGCAAGGAACTGGAACATGTTCACAGGCTCAAGGTCTTTCCCAGCTTCTGAGTCGGTGTCCGGTAGAGGTGCACGGGACAATGTGTCGGGGAGCACCATCTCAGAACCACGGCAGTAGTTAACCTCCAAGTCATACCGTTGAAGCTTGAGCAACATACGCTGTAAACGCATGGGAGAAGATAGGAGAGGCTTCTTGAAGAATTCCTCAAGGGGTTTATGGTCATTATATACCACTACTGATTTTCCAAAGATATAGTAGTGAAATGCTTCTGTTGCATGGACGATTGAGAGCATTTCCTTCTCAATCATAGCGTAGCGACACTCAGTATCGGTCATACTGCGTGATGTGAACGCTATAGGGTTGCCATTCTGGAGCAAACAGGCTCCTACAGCGTTTTGGCTGGCATCGGCTTGTATTTCAACTGGCTGACTTACATCGTAGTACTGAAGGACCGGGGCCGAAATACATGCTTGCTTCAGCTTCTTGAAGGACAGCTCCTGAGCTGACTGCCAGGAGAACTCCACGTCCGCCTTGCAGAGATCACGGAGAGGCTTGCTTGTGTCACTTAGGTTGGGGATAAACTTCCCTAAATACTGAACGAATCCAAGGAAACGCTTGACGCCTTGTTTGTCTGTTGGACGTGGCATTTTCTCAACTGCCTTCGTCTTGAATGGATCTGGTAGCACTCCTTCTGCAGTAAGCAGGTGGCCTACATAAGGGACTGAGGTTCGCCGGATGAGGCATTTTCGGAAGTTTAGTTGCAGGTTATAACTTGTAGCTCGTTGCATAACTCGCTTCAGTACACAGTCGTGGTGGGTGATGTCACGACCAGCAACTAAAATGTCATCCATTACCGCTGTTGCCCATTCTATCCCTTCTAGCATCTGGTCCATGATTCGCTGGAATATCTCCGGCGAGCACCTCAATCCATAAGGGAGACGCAGCCAGCGGTATCTCCCTACAGGTGTATTGAACGTGGTCAAGAATGAAGAAGGCTCGTCAAGGCGAATTTGCATGAACCCACTGCGGGCGTCAAGCACAGAAAATACTTTGGCTCCAGGGATTTGAGCTAAAACTTCCTGAACAGTTCTCATTGGGTAGTGCTCACGTTTTGTGCACTTGTTTAAGTCTTTGGGGTCTATACAGATGCGGACTTTGCCGTTGCGAAGAGCTACTACCATGGAACTCACCCACTCAGTCGGTCGTTCTACCTTCGCGATGTGACCTTCGGTGACCATCTCTTGTAGCTTGTCAACTATTTGCTCTCTCAATGCTGCAGGCTGTCTGCGAGGAGCGTGAACTACTCCCTGTGACCCTTCTACAAGCTTGATCCAATAAGTTCCGGGAAGAGTTCCAGTTGTCTTGGCAACTTCTGGAAACTCAGAGATTACTGCTTCCTGAGACACATTGACTAGAGGCTGAACAAGAGACAACTTATCGAGCTTGACAATGAGGCCTAGGGCTTCCGAGGTAGCGCCTGACATTACATTCTCCTGATCGAGGTCAATGACCTCAAAACTGGCTCTAACGGTCTTGTTTTTGTGAGAGAGAGGGAGTGTCACGGTACCGACAGGATGGATAGTATGGTTCGAGTATGTTTTAAGAACTTTATGCGACGATTGTAGATCGCCTGCGAGGTGCTGGACTAACTGGTAGTCGTTGAGTGTTAGTGTGTTGCACCTTGCACCCGTGTCAATCCGGAACCGAGTCGGCTGACCCAGCAACGTGACGGTCTGTGCCCACTTGTCATGAGTAGCCGTATTGATGCTTGGTTGTAGAGCGGAGATCCTTAAAATTTCAGATTCCTTGACGAGTTCTTGAGGAAGATCTACATGATCTAGACTGGTCTCCTCATCAAGGGACTTTAGGTCGCGCAGTCTCTTCCGACACGCCGCAAACCAGTGACCAGGCTTCTTGCAGTAGGAGCAGCTAGAATTAATTGCTGGACACTTGGCTTGCCTGTGCACTGACTGGCCACATTTGCTGCAGGGACCGTCATTCCGAAACCGATTCTCAGCTTTGAACAGCTCGGTGGCTTGTGTATGCCTATCAGGCTTGCTCTTACAACGTTGAGTCTGGTGCTGAGTTCGTTCGTTTTCAGATCTGAGGGCTGAGATGAGAGCATCTTCATCTCGGACTATTCTCATATGTTTCTGCGAGAGCTCTAGCTGTTGGCCAATTTCTATAGCTTTAGCTAGTGAGAGCTCCTCACCCCTATCGAGTAATTTCTCTTGGACCCTCTTATCATGGCTGCCATCAATGATGCAATCGACGATTATGTCGTCTGGGTCTTGGTAATCGCAATCCATGAGAATTATCCTCAGATCTTTTATGAAATGATCAAAAGACTCACCACTCCGCTGGCGCCTTTGTTTCAGTCGGTGTCTGGCAACTCTTTTGTTCTTTCTGGGCTGCACATAGTTCTGGAATTTGTTCAGCACTTCCTGCGGGTCGTCTTTCTCTCCTTCCTCCCAAGATAGAGTTTGGTAGATTTGACGACCTTGTTCGCCGATCCACGTTCCGAGCCATCCTGCTTGACGAGGCTTCGTTATGTCTGCGAGCGGCCCTGACAAGACAAAACTGACGTGATTTCTGAACCAGCAAAACTCCTGGTAGAGATCCAGACTCTCCCAGTCGATCGAGGGATGATCAAAGTTCGGAGATGCCATATTTATGGAGACGAATGGCGGCTTATGGCGTGAATATCAACGAACTTCTGACACCATGTAACGAACTCAAGCAGACTCCATCGTGCCGGAAGCGGAAAGCGCGTTTATTGACGCGGTGATGATTCACTCGTGTCTGACGAATAAGCGCGTCCGATAAACCACAACAACAATGCAAATACAAGTCAGAATAATACGTTACAGCAACTGACAGCTGCCTCAATCGCTCCCGAAAAAAAAATAACCTGGGTTACGTGACGAAGCAAAAACATGCTACTACTTGTAATTCAAAACACCTCACTGCACTGGAAAACGTGTGGACAGAATCTTCAAGTCTTTCCACAGATTCTCAATGGGATGCAAATCTGCACTTTGGCTGGACCACTCAAGTACTTTCACGTTCTTGTTTTGAAGCCATTCCAGCGTTGCTTTGGCTGCATGCTTGGGGTCATTGTCCTGATGTAACATAAATCTTTACCGCAGTCTTAGGTCATTTGCACTCTGAAGCAGGTACTTCTGGAGGATTTGCCTGTATTTTTTTTTTTTTTTTTGTATTTCGCTCCATTCATTGTTCCCTCCATATTTATAAGCCTCCCAGTCCCTGCCGCTAAAAAGTATACCTATAGCATGATGCAGCCAACACCATGCTTCATGGTGTCCGATGGGTGATTAGCTGTGCTCGGTTTCCTGCCAGACGTAAAGCTTTGTATTCAGACCAAAGAGTGCCATTTTTGTCTGATCAGACCGCATAACCTTTTGCCTCATGCTCTCGGTCTTTCACGTGCCTTTCTGCAAACTTCAGGTGTGCCGTCATGTGCCTTTTTCGCAGGAGTGGCTTCCATCTGGCCGACCAAAAAGTCGAGATTTGTAAAGGGCTGCAGAGACTGTTGTCCTTCCGTCAGGGTCTCCCGTCTCAGTAAAGCAACCCTGAAATTCTGCCAGAGTGGTCATTGAGTTATTGGTCACCTCCCTCACTGAGGTCCTTCTTGCCAGGTTGCTCAGTTTGGCTGAATGGCCAGCTCTAGGAAGAGTCTGAGTCGCTCCATATTCTTGATGGAGCTCACTGTGCTTTTGGGAACTTTCAACAATCAACAAGACATTTCATTTTTAATTAATTTGTAAGAATGTTTTTTTTAAATTCCACTTTCACGTTATGGGGTGTTATGTGTAGATCAGGGACGAAAACAATCTCAATTTAATCTATTTTAAATTCAGGCTGTAACACAACAAAATGAGAAAAACGTCAAGGTTGAACTGGACACAAAGCAAGTAATATAAAAGTAATCACTCTTTTCTGCTTTGCAATGGGTGACATTGCCTCAACAAGTGAAAACAATTTACCAATATCACTTCGACTAATACCACGTGCTCTGTGTCCCTCTTGTCTGCCTTGCAGAAACCGAAGGGATTTTCAGACTACTTTTGGGATTCAATCTCCACTCTCAATCCTTTTAAGGTATGATGGCATTCATGCATTTTGTTGTGCTGCGGTGTATGTCATAGTGGCAGTCTCAGCAGTAAGTGCGCAAGTCCAAGTCATAGTGGGGTTCGGAGCCTGGCTGGCCCACTTCCGGTGTGACAGGGGGAGATTTTCCAGGAATGTCGGACATGTTGCATTTATCAGACCAGCATCTGGTTACCACACTGTGAACCCTTTCTACTCGAGCTATATACTTCTCACATATCAGCGAATTCAATTCAACCACCAACTATTTTTGAGATCAACATTGGCCAAAATGTCAACATAGACCAAAGGTCAACAGTTTGAAATTAAAAAATCCTCCATTTTCATCTGATTGACTTGAAATTTTAATAGGATTTGCATATCAGCTTACTGAAACCAAACATCAACTATTTTTGAGGTCACCCTAGGCCAAATTTCTAAAATTGTCAATTTTCATCAGATCAACTTAAACTTTGTAGACGATTTGCATATCAGGTCACTGAATTCAACCACTAATTATTTCTGACGTCAAAAGGATGCTCCACTGAGTGCCATTCTACTTTGTTCTGTTTTGCCAAGTGTCGCTCTACGAGTTATTTTTCATTACATGCCGGAAAAGATTCCAGCAAGTATGTTGATCGGTTGGTTTGTCTGTCTGTCTGTCGGTCTGTCGGTCTGTTTGTCTCTCTGTCTGTTTGGTAGCAGACTTGGCATTTAATATGGAATTTTTTTTTTTCCTTGACTTGGGTTTATTTTCTGAACTCATTATATCAATCTGGTGGGTTTCTTTTACCCTTCGGTGATGTCTTTGTTGAAAGAACCATGTCACCGATTGTCTTTCGCAGCAAGAAGTCAATAACAGGATGATATCACAGGTTGCGTGACAAAATGTAAGGACAGGTACATTTGACGATTGGCTTCACAATCGGGTATATAAGGGTTGTTGCGTTCTGTTTTCATGGAAAACACTGCTGCACGTCTACAAAAGTTATTGCCGCTTCCTCTGGAGATGGTCCGCCAACTTGACAATGCTGTTTGTCATTGAGTGGTGGCTTTACGAAATTCTGGCATGAAACAGCGTGCTATTGCTCGGCAGTATGGCATCACTCAAGGTCAGGTGTCAAAGATCCTGAAACGAAATGCTCAGAGGGGTGTCCCTACTCCAATACCGAGGCCAGGACATCCACGCAGAACCACAAGGAGAGATGATCGCCAGCTGCACCGGTTAGTCTGCAATGGTCGCATCAAGTCAGCTAATCGGCTTCGGGCTGAGTGGCAGCAACTGACAAATGTGCCTGTATCCAGAAGGCTAGTCAACCAACGACTGGTTCAAGCAGGCTATCGTGCCAGGCGTCCCCTGAGAAAGCCACGCCTGACCAGACAACACAGCCAGCGCCAATTGCAGTGGGCCAGAGAGCACCGTCAATGGCAGCCAGGACACTGGAATCACGTGACCTTCAGTGACGAGTCTAGATTTCTGTTCTATCGTCAAGATGGCCGCGTCCGAGTGCGCAGACAAGCGCATGAAGCGCACAACGAAGATTGTATAGTGCCAAGAGTCCAAGCTGGAGGTGGTGGGGTGACCGTTTGGGCTGCTTTTCATGCAGGGGGCAAAACTGACCTGGTTGTTCTGAATGGAAACCTGAAGCAGTTCAAGTACAGGGTCATTCTGGAAGAAACATTGCTTCCATTTGCTCGTGCAGCCTTTCGAGGAAACTTTGTCTTCCAAGATGACAATGCACGGCCTCATCGTGCTCGCATGATCCAACGATTTCTTGCTGACCAAAGTGTAGAGCATATGGAGTGGCCTGCCATGTCCCCGGATATGAATCCAATAGAGAACTTGTGGGCAGAATTAACGCGTCAAATCGACAACTTGGACCAGCAGCCGACCTCTGTGCGTGAATTGCAGCAGACTATTGTCACTGCATGGCAAGCGATTCCTGTCCAAACCTTGGCAAATCTCGTGAACAGCATGCCTCAATGTGTACGTGCTCTCCTGAATGCTTGTGGGGGTTACCCGAAGTACTGAACTGTAATTTTACTGTCCGTAATCCCAGTCATAATTTAGCTTTTGTTTTTGTTGAATTTTTTTTTGGCTAATGTGCAAAATAAAGAGATACTTCTGGAAAACGTACAGAAGTTTAACACAGTACTGTCTGTGAATTGAGTTCGATATCAGTTTACATCACTTTCAAGGATCAATTTATTTGCTTCGAAATGTCAAATGTGGTTTTTGTTTCTTTTGAAGGTCACATTAACAAAATCTAGAATAATTTCAACATAATTCCAATGAACTTTTGGTTCTAAGTCATCTTGAACAGTAAGTTCACCCCCACAAAAAAATATTCCATATTAAATGCCAAGTCTGTCGTTTAGAAAACAATGATGATGTCATCGGTCACGTGGTTCGGCCGCCATATTTCTCCAAAATGGGCGATAAAAAAGTACATTCCGTCAAGTCCTCGGTCTCTGACCGATTTTTCATCTGTCTGTCTGTCTGTTTGTCTGTCTGTCTGTGCGCAGCACTATGTCTACACCGTTGCACGTAGAATCGCCAACCTTGACACACATATTTGTCTTGCCCTGGAATAGACTGTGCCCAATTGATGGCATCATCGGTCACGTGGTTCGGCCGCCATCTTGGAAAAACTGAAAAACCTTGCACTGAAGGAACTGCGCTCCAACGCGAGTCGAAAGAATTGACGCGACCAAAGACGGAATTCGTCCGAGTTGCTTTATTGAAACAAAACAGCTCAGGTATTCTGACAAGCCCGTTTATCGGGCAGCAATATATATACACATTTATGTCGGGAAGGTGGCCCGGCAAAAGCGATACCGGGCATGCCCGGGTGTCAAGGGCGAGCCTTGGAAAGGCGAGTCTGGACCTGCCCGGGCGTGTTTGGCTGCGGCCTGGCAAGTCGAGGCTGGGCGTGCCCGGGCGCTCTGGACGAGCCCTGGAAAGGCGATAGCGGGCATGCCCGGACGCTCTGGGCGAGCCCTGGAAAGGCAATAGCGGGCATGCCCGGACGCTCTGGGCGAGCCCTGAAAAGGCGATAGCGGGCGTGCCCGGGAGGTTCGGGCGTGCCCGGGAACAGTGAGTCCGGGCATGCCCGGGAGAGGCGCGTCTGGCCGTGTTCTGGCCGGTGCAAGACGATTGTGTGCATCCAGCGGTAACCGCTACACACGCCCCTCCAGAATCGACCTGCACCGGCCAAAGTGACCGGCCGAAGGGATGACCCGGCCGAAGCGACCCCTGGAGGGTCGTGGGGAGGGGTCCGACGTGGTGGTGGGTGGTCGAGCGGGGGGAACTGTGGACGGGGGGCGGCCTCGCCGCGGAGGAAGGGCCAACCGTGGTGGTCGGTCGACGTCCATGTGCGCCGGTTTGAGGCGGTCCACAGAAATCCGGTCCGGCCGGCCGCCGAAGTCGACGATGAAAGACTTGTCGCCCCGTCGCAGGACCTGGAAGGGCCCGTCGTACGGCGGCCGGAGTGGCCCCCGGTGCGCGTCATGACGCACAAAGACGTACTCCGCTGTGCGAAGCGCCGGGGGGACGTAGGACTGGGGGCCACCGTGGCGGGACGTCGGCACGGGGGCAAATCGTCGGGCGGCCTCCTGGAGGTCCGAGCGCTGGCGAGCGGCGGACCAGGGACTGGTAGCGTCGGGCACGAATTCGCCCGGGACGCGGAGCGGCTGGCCGTAGACGAGCTCGGCGGCGGACGCCTGGAGGTCTTCCTTGGGGGCCGTGCGAAGGCCCAAAAGGACCCACGGCAGCCGGTCGGCCCAACCGTCGTCCTGAAGGCCGGCCATGAGTGCGGCCTTCATGGAGCGGTGAAACCACTCGCACAACCCGTTGGCTTGGGGGTGGTAGGCCGTGGTGCGGTGCAGTGTGACCGCCAACGAACGGCCGACCGCGCCCCAAAGCTCAGACGTGAACTGTGGGCCGCGGTCGGACGAGATGTCCGCTGGTGCGCCGAAGCGCGCGACCCAGGTGGCGATGAACGCCTGCGCCACGTCGGCGGTGGTGGTGGAGGCGAGGGGCACGGCCTCCGGCCACCTGGTGGTCCTGTCCACCATGGTGAGCAGGTGGGTGAACCCCCGCGAGGGAGGCAGGGGACCCACCATGTCCACGTGGACGTGGTCGAAACGCCGTTCAGGCACGGCGAAAGGTGCCAGCGGTGCCTGGGTGTGGCGGTGGACCTTGACCCGCTGGCAGGCCGTGCAGGCGTTGGCCCAGTCGCGGATGTTTCGTCGAAGGCCGTGCCAGACGAAACGCGCCGACACCAGCTTCTGAGAAGCTTTCCGGCCCGGGTGAGAAAGGCCGTGGATGGAGGCGAAGATGCGGCGCTGCCAGGAAACGGGCACGATGGGGCGAGGCTGGCCCTGGGAGACGTCGCAGAGCAGGACCGTGCCCGCGAAGGGAATGTCGGCCAGGCGGAGGCCCGTGTCCGCCGCACGGAGTGCCTGCACCGAGGCGTCGGTGGTCTGGTCGGCCGCCATGAGCGCGAAGTCCACGCCAAGGTGGACCGCGTTCGCGCTGGCCCGAGAAAGACAGTCGGCCACGGCGTTGTCTTTGCCGGCGACGTGCCGGATGTCCGTGGTGAACTCCGACACGGCGGAGAGGTGGCGCTGCTGGCAGGCCGACCACGGCTCCGTGACCTTAGCCATTGCGTAGACCAACGGCTTGTGGTCGACGAAAGCCGTGAACGGGCGGCCCTCCAGGAGGTGTCGGAAATGGCGAACGGCCAGGAATAGCCCGAGTAGCTCGCGGTCGAATGTGCTGTAGTTTAACTCGTTCGGCCGGAGTTGCCGGCTGAAAAAAGCGAGTGGCTGCCAAACCCCGTCCACCCATTGCTCATGGACGGCGCCCACCGCGTAGTTGGAGGCGTCCGTAGTGAGGGCGATGGGCGCGTTGAGCACCGGGTGAGCCAGCAGCGTTGCGTCGGCGAGGGCCCGTTTCGCGCTGGCGAAGGCCGCGTCCATGGCCGCGGACCAAACAATGTCATGCTTGGCCGGCTTGCCCCGGAGGGCCTCGTAAAGGGGCCGCATGAGCTGAGCAGCGCAGGGCACGAATCGGTGATAAAAATTCACCATGCCGAGGAACTCTTGGAGGGCCTTGATGGAACGGGGACGCGGGAACGTGGTGATGGCCTCGACCTTGGTCGGCAGCGGCACGGCCCCGGTCTTGGTGATGCGGTGGCCCAAAAAGTCAACGGTCGTCGCGCCGAAGTGGCATTTGACCGGGTTGACAATTAAGCCGTGCTCGCTGAGGCGACCGAACAGTGTTCGGAGGTGGAGGAGGTGCTCGGCGCGGGACGTGCTGGCGACGAGGATATCGTCCAGATAGACGAAAAGAAACGGCAGGTCGCGCAGCACGCCGTCCATCAAGCGCTGGAACGCCTGGGCCGCGTTCTTGAGGCCAAACGGCATCCGCAAAAATTCGAACAGGCCAAACGGCGTGATGACGGCCGTCTTCGGGACGTCGGCCGCCCGGACAGGTACCTGGTGGTAGCCCTGTATCAGGTCAATTTTCGAAAAGATGACCCGTCCCGCCAAACGGGCGGAAAAGTCCTGAATATGCGGGATCGGGTACCTGTCGGGGGTGGTAGCGTCGTTGAGACGGCGGTAGTCGCCACACGGGCGCCATCCACCCCCCGGCTTTGGCACGATGTGCAGTGGCGAGGCCCACGCGCTATCGGAGCGCCACACGATGCCGAGGTGCTCCAATGCGTCGAACTCGGCCTTCGCCACGGCGAGCTTGGCCGGGTCGAGGCGGCGGGCCCTGGCGTAGACCGGCGGGCCCGTAATGGGTATGTGGTGCTCGATCCCGTGCCGCACCGCGACGGCCGAAAACGTCGGCCGCGTGAGGGCCGGGAATTCCACGAGCAGGCGAGCGAACTCGTTCGCTGCCGGGAGGGCGCACGCCAGTTCGGTCGGCGCGGAGCTGCTCATCGTGCACACCAGGGAGCTGAAGGTCTCGGCGTTGACAAGACGACGACGTTTGACGTCGACCAGCAGCCCGTGCGCGCAGAGGAAGTCGGCGCCCAGCAAAGCCATGGGGACGCAGGCGGTCACAAAAGTCCATTGAAAACGCTGGCTGCCGAAGCAGAGGGTGACGACGCGTGGGCCGAAAGTGCGTATGGCCGAGCCATTAGCAGCGACCAAAGAGGGGCCGCAAACGGCGTCCCGCCTGTCCTGCTCGGAGGCGGGTATGACGCTCAGTTGGGCACCGGTGTCACACAGGAAACGCCGCCCAGACGCTTTGTCCCGAATAAACAGCAAGTTGCCCGAGTGGCCGGCGCTCATGGCTGGGAATGAACGCCGGCCCGGCCGTTTCCCGACCTGCCAAAAGTGCACGGGGGCCGGCACGTCCGAGCCTTGTGTCCGAACCTGGTGTGGTAATAACACCACGCCCGGTCAGGTGGAGGCCCCGGCCGTCGTGTCGGAAGCGGGTGGTGCGGCGTGGTGGCCGCCAGTTGCACCGGCAGTTCGGCCTCCAACCGCGCAGGGCGCTCGGGTGTCGTGGGCGTCGCCTCGGACGGCGGCGGGCTCCAGGTAACCGCGCCGATGTGCTGGCCCGCCGAGGAGATCTTATCGGCTTCTCTGGCGAGGGCGCGGGAATCCGTGATCAACGTGCCAGCCAGGGCGAGGCGTACCGGGTGAGACAGCTGGCGAAGGAACAGCTCGCGGAACAGAAAATCCGGAGAGTGCTCACCGAGCAACGAGAGCATATAGTCCATGCGCTCGGACGGGCGCGTGTCTCCGAGCTCGGGCAGAGCGAGCAGGCGCCGTGCGCGTGCTGCCGGTGAGAGGGCGAAAGCGTCGAGGAGGAGTGTCTTCAGCGCGTCGTATTTGTCAGCAGCCGGCGGGTGCTCGAGGAGGCTCAAGGCGCGGGCCGCGGTGGCGGAACCGAGCGCCGCCACAACATGGTGGAAGAGGGTGTCGTCCGCGGTGATGCCTCGCAGGGCGAACTGAGAGTCCGCCTGAGCGAACCAAACAGCCGCGTGAGCCTCCCAGAAGGTAGGCAGTTTAAGCGTCACTGCCGTGTCCATGTCGGTAGGTCACCAATGAAGGAACTGCGCTCCAACGCGAGTCGAAAGAATTGACGCGACCAAAGACGGAATTCGTCCGAGTTGCTTTATTGAAACAAAACAGCTCAGGTATTCTGACAAGCCCGTTTATCGGGCAGCAATATATATACACATTTATGTCGGGAAGTTTGCCCGGCAAAAGCTATACCGGGCATGCCCGGGTGTCAAGGGCGAGCCTGGACCTGCCCGGGCGTGTTTGGCTGCGGCCTGGCAAGTCGAGGCTGGGCGTGCCCGGGCGCTCTGGACGAGCCCTGGAAAGGCGATAGCGGGCATGCCCGGATGCTCTGGGCGAGCCCTGGAAAGGCGATAGCGGGCATGCCCGGACGCTCTGGGCGAGCCCTGAAAAGGCGATAGCGGGCATGCCCGGACGCTCTGGGCGAGCCCTGGAAAGGCGAGAACGGGCATGCCCGGGAAAGACGAGACCGGGCGTGCCCGGGAGGTTCGGGCGTGCCCGGGAACAGTGAGTCCGGGCATGCCCGGGAGAGGCGCGTCTGGCCGTGTTCTGGCCAGTGCAAGGCGATTGTGTGCATCCAGCGGTAACCGCTACAGCACCTCCATATCTCCAAAAGTGCTGAATAGAAAAAATTGAGACATGGCTCATTGTAAAGACGTCACCATGGCGAATAAAATATGTTAATGATGATGTCATAGGTGCGTCCATTATGGCGTCATAATTCGACAAGTACAAAACGTCATCTGATCAAGATGAAATTTCTTGGGCATAATCTAGGAATAAATTAGTTTTGATAATGATGACAAAATAGATGATCATAAACAAATAATGATGACGTCGTCGGTCACGTGGTTCGGCTGCCATATTTGTCCAAAATGGCCGATATAAAAAAGTATATTCTGGCAAGTCCTCGATCTCTGACCGATTTTTCATTTGTCTGTTTGTTTGTCCACACAGAATAAATATGATTTTCTCTGCAACCGTTGGTTCGATTGACAGGAAATGTTCACCATATGTGCAACTCCACCTGTATAATTTTTTAATGATGTGGTGCAGGCGCCATTTGGTAAAACCGAAATTTTTTACACCTCTATATCTCCAAATGTGCTGCATAGAAAAAAAATGAAACATGGCTCATTGAAAAGAACTCTCAATGGGGAATAATAAATGTTAATGATGATGTCATAGGTACCTCCATTATGACGTCATAATTCGACAAGTACAAAACTTCATCCAATCAAGATGAAATTTCTTGAGCGTCATCTCGGGATAAATTGCTGGAGAAAAAAATAATGACGTTGTACGGCTACCGCTGGGTATACACAATAGCCTTGCACCTACCGAGGACGCGGAGCGATCACCATGCCGGGCTCGTCCGGGATGCCCGGGCACGCCCCTCTCGCCTTTCCCGGGCAAACGCTCCGGGATAATGTGTATATATATTGCTGCCCGATAAACGGGCTTTTGAGAGTACCCGAGTTGATTTGACACAATAAAGAAACTCGGACGAATTCCAACTTTTTGTCGCGTCCATTCTTCCGATTTACGTTGGAGCATAGCTCCTACATTGGTGACCCGACATGGACACGGCAGTTGCCCTCAAACTGCATACCTTCTGGGAGGCTCACGCGGCGGTTTGGTTCGCCCAGGCGGACTCCCTGTTCGCCCTGCGAGGCATCACGGCCGACGACACCCGCTTCGACCATGTGGTAGCAGCACTCGGCTCAGCCACCGCGGCCCGCGCCCTGAGCCTCCTCGAGAGCCCGCCAGCCGCTGACAAATACGACGCGATTAAAAAGCTCCTCCTCGACGCTTTCGCCCTCTCATCAGCGGAACGCGCACGGCGCCTGCTCGACCTGCCCGAGCTCGGCGACACACGCCCGTCCGAACGAATGGACTACATGCTTTCGCTGCTCGGCGAGCACTCTCCGGCATTCCTGTTCCGGGAGCTGTTCCTCCATCAGCTGCCTAGCCTGGTACGCCTCGCCCTGGCAAGCACGACGATCACGGATCCCCGCGCCCTCGCCAGGGAAGCCGACAAGATCTCCGCGGCAGGCCAACGCATTGGAGCAGCGACCTGGGGCCCACCGCCGTCCGACGCAACGCCCATGGCGCCCGAGCACCCGGCACGGTCGACGACCGAACTGCCGACGCAATTGGCGGCCGCTACGCCGCGCCGACCACCTCCAGCACGACGACCGGAGCCTCCACCTGACCAGGCGTGGTGTTATTATCATGCCAGGTTCGGACAGAAGGCCCGGACATGCCGAACCCCGTGCACCTTCGGCAAGCCGGGAAACGGCCGGGCCGGCGTTCATTACCAGCCATGAGCGCCAGCCACACGGGCAACTTACTTTTCATCACGGACAAAGCGTCCGGACGGCGCTTCCTGTGTGACACCGGCGCCTAAATGAGCGTCATACCCGCCTCCGATCAGGACAGGCAGTCCGCGGTTTGCGGCCCCTCCTTGGTTGCGGCCAACGGATCGGCCATCCGCACCTTCGGCCCGCGCAACGTCACCCTCTGCTTCGGCGGCCAACGCTTTAATTGTACTTTTGTAACCGCAAGCGTGCCCATGGCTCTGCTAGGCGCCGACTTCCTCTGCGCACATGGACTGGTGGTGGACGTCCAACGGCATCGTCTCATCAACGCCGAGACCTTCAACTCCCTGGCATGCACATTGAGCAGCTCCCCTCCGACCGAGCTGGCATGCGCCCTCCCGGCGGCAAACGAGTTTGCTCGCCTGCTCACGGAGTTCCCGGGCCTCACGCGGCCGACGTTTTCGGCCGTCGCAGTACGACATGGGATTGAGCACCACATACCAACCACGGGCCCGCCGGTCTACGCCAGAGCCCGCCGCTTCGACCCAGCCAAGCTCGCCGTGGCCAAAGCCGAGTTCGACGCTTTGGAACACCTCGGCATCGTGCGGCGCTCCGATAGCGCGTGGGCTTCGCCACTACACATCATCCCAAAACCAGGGGGTGGCTGGCGCCCATGTGGCGACTACCGCCACCTTAACTACGCTACCACCCCCGACAGGTATCCGATCCCGCACATCCAAGACTTCTCCGCCCGTTTGGCAGGACGGGTCATTTTTTCAAAGATCGATTTAATACGGGGATATCACCAGGTACCTGTCAGGGCGGCCGACGTCCCAAAAACGGCCGTCATCACGCCGTTCGGCTTATTCGAATTCCTACGAATGCCGTTTGGCCTCAAGAACGCAGCTCAGGCGTTCCAGCGCTTGATGGACGGCGTGCTGCGCGACCTGCAGTTCCTCTTCGTTTACCGGGACGACATCCTCGTCGCCAGCACGTCCCGGGCCGAGCACCTCCTCCACCTCCGAACACTGTTCGGGCGCCTCAGCGAGCACGGCCTCATCGTCAACCCGGCCAAATGCCACTTCGGCATGACGGCCGTTGATTTTTTGGGCCACCACATCACCAAGAACGGGGCCGTGCCGCTGCCAACCAAGGTCGAGGCCATCACCACGTTTCCGCGTCCCCGCTCCATAAAGGCCCTGCAGGAATTCCTGGGAATGGTGAATTTCTATCACCACTTCGTGCTCCGCGCTGCTCAACTCATGCGGCCCCTCTACGAAGCCTTCCGGGGCAAGCCGGCCAAGCACGACGTCGTCTGGTCTGCAGCAATGGACGCGGCCTTTAAAAGCTCAAAGCGGGCCCTCGCCGACGCAACACTGCTCGCTCACCCGGTGCTCAACGCTCCCATCGCCCTCACCACGGATGCCTCCGACTACGCGGTGGGCGCCGTACATGAGCAATGGGTGAATGGGGTTTGGCAGCCACTCGCTTTTTTCAGCCGGCAACTCCGGCCGAACGAGCTCAAATATAGCACGTTTGACCGTGAGCTCCTCGGTCTACACCTGGCCGTTCGCCATTTCCGCCACCTCCTGGAGGGCCGACCCTTCACGGCGTTCGTCGACCACAAGCCGTTGGTTTACGCAATGGCCAAGGTCACGGAGCCGTGGTCGGCCCGCCAACAGCGCCACCTCTCCGCCGTGTCGGAGTTTACCACGGACATCCGGCACGTCACCGGCAAAGACAACGCCGTGGCCGACTGTCTTTCTCGGGCCAGCGCGAACGCGGGCCACCTCGGCATGGACTTCGCGCTTATGGCGGCGGACCAAACCAACGACACCACGGTGCAAGCCCTCCGGGCGGCGGACACGGCCCTCCGCCTGGCCGACATCCCATTCGCGGACACTGTCCTGCTCTGCGACGTCTCCCAAGGCCAGCCTCGCCCCATCGTGGCCGTTACCTGGCAACGCCGCATCCTCGCCTCCCTCCACGGCCTTTCCCACCCGGGCCGGAAAGCTTCCCAGAAGCTGGTGTCGGCGCGATTCGTCTGGCACGGCCTTCGACGGGACGTCCGCGATTGGACCAGCACCTGCACAGCCTGCCAACAGGCCAAGGTCCACTGACACACCCATGCCCCGCTGGCACCTTTCACCGTGCCCGAACGACGTTTCGACCACATCAACGTGGACCTGGTAGGCCCCCTCCCCCCATCACGGGGTTTCACACACCTGCTCACCATGGTGGACAGGACCACCAGGTGGCCGGAGGCCGTTCCCCTCGTCTCCACCACCACCGCCGACGTGGCGCAGGCTTTCATCGCCACCTGGGTCGCCCGCTTCGGCGCACCGGCGGACATCTCGTCGGACCGCGGACCGCAGTTCACCTCCGTGCTGTGGGGCGCAGTCGCCCGCAACCTGGGGGTCAAGCTCCACCGTACTACGGCCTACCACCCCCAAGCCAACGGGTTGTGCGAGCGATTCCACCGCTCCATGAAGGCCGCGCTCATGGCCGGCCTTCAGGACGGCGGTTGGGCCGACCGGCTGCCGTGGGTCCTTTTGGGCCTCCGCACGGCCGCCAAGGAGGACCTCCGGGCGTCCACCGCCGAGCTTGTCTACGGCCAGGCGCTACGCGTCCCGGGCGAATTCGTGCCTGACGCTACCAGTCCTTGGTCCGCACCTCACCAGCGCTCGGACCTACTGGAGACCGCCCGACGGTTTGCCCCCGTGCCAACGTCCCACCACGGTGACCCCCAGTCCCACGTCCCCCCAGCGCTTCGCACAGCGGAGTACGTTTTTGTGCGTCATGACGACCATCGGGGGCCACTCCGGCCGCCGTACGACAGTCCCTTTCGGGTCCTGCGACGGGACGACAAGTCGTTCGTCATCGACATCGGCTGCAGGTCGGACCGGATTGCGGTGGACCGCCTCAAGCCGGCGCACGTGGACATCGACCAACTGCCACGGTTGGCCCTTCCACCGCGGCGAGGCCGCCCCCCGTCCACGGTGCCCCCCACTCGACCGCCCATCACCACACCGGACCCCCCCCCCCCCCCCACGACCCGCCAGAGGTCGCTTCGGCCGGGTCATCAGGACCCCCCTTAAATTGACCCTGCCGGTGCAAGTCGATTCTGGGGGGACGTGTGTAGCGGCTACCGCTGGGTATACACAATCGCCTTGCACCTACCGAGGACGCGGAGCGATCACCATGCCGGGCTCGTCCAGGACGCCCGGCCATGCCCACTCTCGACTTGCCAGGCCTCGTCCGGGACGCCTGGGCATGCCCCCTCTTGCCTTTCCCGCCCCCTCTCGCACGATAAAGCCGGACAAAATGGACGACACCAGGAACGAAGTTTCACTGAGCTATTTATTTTAGCTCAACTCGAAAGAACTCAAAAGCACTGAATAGCCCGTTAACACGGGCGGCAATTTATATCAAAAGATCACCACACAAAAGCCACGCCTCTCAGGCGGGGCGTGGTATGCAAATAAGTCAGCCACGCCTCTCACCGGGGCGTGGTATGCAAATCGAGAGTCTGCCCGGGCAAGGCAAGTCCGGGCGAGTCCCGGCAAGTAACCTCCCGCCGGTTACATCATCGGCCGGTGCAAGGTGATTGTGTCATGCTTCCGGTAACCACGACACTACTACTTGTAATTCAAAACACCTCACTGCACTGGAAAATGTGTGGACAGAATCTTAAAGTCTTTCCACAGATTCTCAATGGGATGCAAATCTGCACTTTGGCTGGACCACTCAAATACTTTCAGGTGCTTGTTTTGAAGCCATTCTAGTGTTGCTTTGGCTGCATGCTTGGGGTCATTTAGTCTAGTAGGAAGACTAGGTCCCCCTGCACCCCCCGGAGA
Source organism: Myxine glutinosa (assembly GCF_964187855.1). Taxonomy (NCBI): domain Eukaryota; kingdom Metazoa; phylum Chordata; class Myxini; order Myxiniformes; family Myxinidae; genus Myxine; species Myxine glutinosa. The sequence goes on along the minus strand of NC_136271.1, from coordinate 108,455,705 downwards.
TATACTTCTAATCAGTGTTTCTAGATTGGAAAAAATGTGTAGAAAATGACTAGCTATGGCCCCAAGCTGAAAAAATGTCCCACATACCATTTTTATGCAAATTACTGCTGCCATTATCAAAAAAACGATTTTTGACATATCTCAGCCAATATTGCAGATAATTGAAAAATGAAGGTGTCTAGACCCATGTTTTGAAGGGCATAGATCATGATAGAACTATTCATAACATGATTACATGTGTCTATGGTATACTAGTATGCTAATTAGTGCTTTATTTACAAAATAATCACAGTTTTACGAAATAATAGACTCATATTAAGGTCCGTCTACACAGACGTTAACACAAAGTTTTATTTTTCTAAATATTACAACTGTCAAAATAGTCCTAGCACTCAATGTGACCACTCTTCTCTTGCTTGTTTTAGATAAACATCATTAGCATTAGTGATTCTACACTGAGTCAGTCATCATCATTTTCATCGAAATCGTCAGAGTCAAACTCTTCTTCTCCTTCCTCTTCCTCCTCCTCTTCGTGCTCTCCTGTGTTCAGAAGATCCACCAGTGAGGTTGGTAGGATGGGACCACTGGACCACATTGGTTTCAACAGTCCTTCATCAATCCTTATCCATCCTTGCTCCTCATAAGGTTTTGGCTTTTCGATGATAGGTTGATCGGCTCTTTTGTACAACTAGGGCATTGCCCGTACTATATCTATATCTAAAATTATACCCCCCCCCCTCTATTTACATGCAATGGTTCGGTCCAAAGCGAACGGCTTCCGGAGTTTGGTAAAGAAATCGCCATCGCGTGCACAAACGCGCAGGAAAGCGAATGAATCGCAAATTCGTTTTTATTAGTTGTAAAACATAGTTTAACGCCAACATAGTTTGCAAACGTGAAATAAATGAATACGCTCTCAAATGTGCCATCCGAGGCAGAGTGTGCCCGCCACGTTCGGCACACGCGATCGTTCGCTGCTCTCTGATTGGTTGAATCGTTTTTTGGACATAGCTCGGTAAGTAATTGTCCGATTAATATGAAACCTTGAAAAGGCACATCCTCGGGTCCCCAGCAATATACCTGGCAAGTTAAAAGTATATCGGACCCGTGGTTGTCGAGAAACAGCGGTCACAGACAGACAAACGTACAAACGTACAAACGTACAGAGATTACTGGAATTATAGATAGATGCTACGCGGTGGTTCACACGCTGGATGTGCGGCTTCAGGGCAGACTGGCATGGAGGAAGGCGAGCCAGATCAACCTTGGACTTGGATGTGAGGGTCTTGTCCTCTCCCACCATTTTTCGTAGCAGCTTGGCACGGACAATGTCCACTGATGACTCGCGACTCTGGCCGTACATCACACAGGTGAATTTTTCTAACTGCCTCTCCACCTCAGGGTTGGCATCCCAGTTGTCACCCAGTTCACCGAATGCCCTGTGAAACCTGGGATTCTTCTCCAGCTTTTTCAAGGGCCCGACTTTTCCCTTCAATTATCTGCAATATTGGCTGAGATATGTCAAAAATCGTTTTTTTGATAATGGCAGCAGTAATTTGCATAAAAATGGTATGTGGGACATTTTTTCAGCTTGGGGCCATAGCTAGTCATTTTCTACACATTTTTTCCAATCTAGAAACACTGATTAGAAGTATATCTCCGGGGGGTGCAGGGGGACCTAGTCTTTTTTTGATAATGGCAGCAGTAATTTGCATAAAAATGGTATGTGGGACATTTTTCAGCTTGGGGCCATAGCTAGTCATTTTCTACACATTTTTTCCAATCTAGAAACACTGATTAGAAGTATATCTCCGGGGGGTGCAGGGGGACCTAGTCTTCCTACTAGACTAATTGTCCTGATGTAACATAAATCTTTACCGCAGTCTTAGGTCTTTTGCACTCTGAAGCAGGTGCTTCTCGAGGATTTGCCTGTATTTCGCTCCATTCATTGTTCCCTCCATATTTATAAGTCTCCCAGTCCCTGCCGCTAAAAAGTGTACCCATAGCATGATACAGCCAACACTATGCTTCATATTGTCCGATGGGTGATTAGCTGTGCTCGGTTTCCTGCCAGACGTAAAGCTTTGTATTCAGACCAAAGAGTTCAATTTTTGTCTGATCAGACCGCATAATCTTTTGCCTCATGCTCTCGGTCTTTCACGTGCCTTTTTGCAAACTTCAGGTGTGCCGTCATGTGCCTTTTTCGCAGGAGTGGCTTCCATCTGGCCGACCAAAAAGTCGAGATTTGTGAAGGGCTGCAGAGACTGTTGTCCTTCCGACAGGTTCTCCCATCTCAGTAAAGCAACCCTGAAATTCTGCCAGAGTGGTCATTGAGTTATTGGTCACCTCCCTCACTGAGGTCCTTCTTGCCACGTTGCTCAGTTTGGCTGAATGGCCAGCTCTAGGAAGAGTCTGGGTCATTTATTGTGATGTTAAATAGAGTGGGGCTGAGGCAGCTACCTTGAGGGATGCCATTATCCATGAGGAATGCAGTTGACATGGCTTGGCCTACTCTCACTTGGAGGGGTCTGTTTGTCAGAAAGTCCCGAATCCATCAGAAAATTCTGCCCTTGATTCCCAGTTGATATATCTTGTAAAGAAGGCCTTCCTTCCAGACTGTCATATGCCTTGTAAATATCGAGGAATACTCCAAATTGTGACGCAGTTTGGGGAAGGCCCTTTCCTGTTTCAGTATGACAATGCCCCCGTGCACAAAGTGAAGTCCATACAAAAATGGTTTGTTGAGATCGGTGTGGAAGAACTTGACTGGCCTGCACAGAGCCCTGACCTCAACCCCATCGAACACCTTTGGGATGAATTGGAACGCAGACTGCGAGCCAGGCCTAATCGCCCAACATCAGTGCCCGACCTCACTAATGCTCTTGTGGCTGAATGGAAGCAAATCCTCACAGCAATGTTCCAACATCTAGTGGAAAGCCTTCACAGAAGAGTGGAGGCTGTTATAGCAGCAAAGGGGGGACGAACTCCATATCAATGCCCATGGTTTTGGAATGAGATGTTTGACGAGCACATACGGGTGTGATATTCCGGTGTCCACATACTTTTGGCCATGTAGTGTACGTCCGGGTTGATGGATGAACGTAAGGAGTGTCATGAAGCAGTATTGGTTCGTTTGATTGCTTGCTGGGCTTGAGATCTTCTACTTGGTATCTTGGATCAACAGAGATTTTCTAACTCTTTTTAAGAGCAACTTTCCTAGCCTGGAGAGCTTGTTTGCATTCATCGTTCCACCAGGGAACTTTGATTTTCGCACCAGCTGAGCTGAGACAAATGGGGATTGACTCCTGGGCGGTGGTAAATATAGTTTTGACGAAGTTTCTATTGAAGGTGTCAATGTTCTCAAGAGCGAGTTCTGCTCGCAATTCCCCAGCACAACACCCAGGGAAGCTGACCCATTTGGCCTTGGAAAGGTTCGACGAGGGAGGCCTGTCCAAGTCATCTTGGTCCCTTTCCTATTTAAAGTTGGTGATCACCGGCAGGTGACTATAAAATCTATTTTTTTTTTTTTTTTTTTTTTTTTTTGTATACAAGATCGAGGCTCGTGAAAGAGCGAACATTAATCACACAGAAAGACAAACAGACACACAAAACAAATAACATCGGGAGCGGTAGACAAGATGGGGAGAGAGGGGGAAGGACACAAACACAACATTTGAGAGCAGGGACCGAGAGACATGGAGACATCGAGAGAACTGTGGGAGGGAGAGGGCTTTGGGGGGGAGGCATGGGAAGGGGGGGGGGGGGGTGGGAGAGCTATAAAACATATGGACACTGCCAAGACTTCCAGGAAAGAAGTTGGAATTTTAAACAAGGTGGATCTGGGGTGAATTAGTGGGGGTAGAAAAGATCAAGGTTTTGGATGGGGGAAGATAAGAGATGGTGGTGAACAGCTGTTTTGAAGACCTGGAGGGAGGAGTGTGATTGAAGTGAGTGTGGGAGTTTGTTCCAGAGGCGGGAGAAAAGAGGAATGAAAGAGTGAAGGTGAGCAGAGAGCCGAGATTTCGGCAGTTTAACCATCAGAGGGTGGCTGGCAGATCTTGTGCGACCTGTAGGAATATTTGGAGGACAGAGCACAGAGAGAGCTGGGGGAGCAAGGCCGGAGAGGAGTCGGTAGAAGACAGAAAGCCCACCTACCTGCCTGCGGTGTGTGAGTGAAAGGCCCTCAGAGATAGCTTCATCGCGGGAGATTCCAATGATTCTGAAAGCTTTGGATTCAACAGCGTGAAGCCGAGCCAGGTGTGAGGCAGGAGCACCAGCCCGGATGAAAGCCTTGTATGTGGTGAGGAGCTCAGGTGTGCCTAGGAAGGACTTCGCACGACGGAGGATGCCCAGTCGGCGACTGGCTTTGGAGGCCAGCTTGGAAATGTGGTTTTCCCAAGAAAGATCATGGCAGATGGTGAGACGCAAAAGCTTGAGCGACAGAACTTCTTGGAGAGGATTGTTGAGAAAGTAGATGGGAGGGTTGTCCAGTCGATCTTTTCGGAGAGACATAGTAAGAGTGTGAGATTTGTCAGGATTGAAAGACATGTTCCACATGTTTGACCAGTCTGTGATTTTGTCCAGGTCTTCAGAGAGTGAGGAGGCTGCAGACTGCCGATCTGAGGGAAGAGGAATGGAGCGGCAGAGAGTGGAGTCATCAGCAAAGAGATACAGAGGATTTTCCAGAGAGTCTGAGAGATCATTGATAAAGACCAGAAAAAGCACAGGGCCCAGCACACTGCCTTGGGGAACTCCAGCCTGAACGGGAAGGGGAGATGAGAGAAATCCATTCAGGGCCACACGTTGACTACGACCAGAGAGGAAGTCCGCAAGCCATGCATGGAGATTTCCATGGATACCATAGGAGGAGAGTTTGGTGAGCAGAGCTGGGTGCCAGACCGTATCGAAGGCACGTGATATGTCAAGGGAGACAGCTCTGATTTCCTGTTTGGCATTGAGGACCTCCATCCATTGTTGAGACAGCAGAAGCAGCATGTCCAGAGTAGAGTGACCTGGTCTGAAACCAAATTGATGATCAGAGATCAAGCCATTGGAGAAGAGGAAAGATTTCATATCCGAAGCAATGATGGATTCCATGACTTTGCTGATAATTGGGAGCAGGCTGATTGGTCTGTAGTTGCAAGGATCTGTTTTTGCACCTTTTTTGTGTAAAGCGGTAATGTTTGCTGATTTCCAGGATGCTGGCAGATGACCTTGAGCAAAGGATAGTGTGAAAAGAACAGAGAGAGGGTGAGATAGAGCGGCAGAGCAGGATTTTAGGACCCGTGGGCTGATGCCATCTGGTCCAGTTGCAGAATCAGAGTCGAGGTTTGACAAAAACTCCTGCACCTTGTCAGGAGAGAAGGTCACAGAGTCCAGGAGCAGTTTGGTTCGACTGGGAAAGGTGGGAACAGAGAGAGATGGGTTTGGGACTAAGGATTTTGAGGCAAACACAGAGTTGAGGCATTCGGCTTTGTCACGTGCGATGTCAACTGTGTGGCCATTTGAGGTAAGGGAGGGGATGGAGGGGGAACAAACACCAGAAACGGATTTGACCAGACGCCACCAGGATTTGGAGGAAGGAGACAGGTTTGAGAGTTCATTCTTGAGTGAGGAGAGATAGTGCTTCCTGGCACTCCTGAGGGTAGACACACACTTGTTCCGAGCTTGGTGGAAGGAACTGAGATTTCCTTCAGTTGGATTAGCCTTCCAAGAGGCAAAGGCAAGTTGTTTCAGGGCAACTGCCTCACCACAAGATTCAGTGTACCATGGACGGGAGGAAGGGTAAGACAACTGAAGGCGAGATGGGATAAATCTGTGCATGAGAGAGATCAGTTTGCTTTGGAAGAATTCCCAGGAAGAATTGATGTCAGAGGTAGTGGAGATGGGAGACCAATCCAGACGATTGATGGCTGCTTGAAGACCGTCCCAGTCGGCCTGAGTGAAATGCCAGACTCGTCGACGCTGAGGAGGCTCTCGGAGAATGGCCAGAGAGATGTCCACTTTGACAAGCACATGATCAGAAGAACCGATTGGAGCAGAAGAAGAGCAGCAGACATTAGCAGGGAAGTTAGTCATAACCAAGTCTAGAAGAGAAGATACTCCATTGGCTGAGATCCGGGTCGGGAAATTGACAGATTGTGTCAATCCCAGTGAGTCACAGAAGTCCTTTGCTGAGGTGCCATGACTGGTGAGAGAGGAACCCACACCCAACCAGGTAGCATGATGACAATTGAAGTCACCACATATGAGGAAGAGAGAGTTGGGATGAGTGGATAGAAGTTGGTCCATGTTGTCAGACAGTGAAATGTAGATGGAGTCATCACTGTTTGGGGGACGGTACAGAACACATATGAACAAAAGGTGGGAGCGGAGAGGAAGCCGTAGCCAGAGGTACTCTTGGGGGTGAGGAGGAGAGAGGGCAGTGCAAGGAGAGTGAGGAAGAGAGTTTTTGATAAAGATAGCCACCCCACCACCAGGCCGAGGCTCAGGTCTATCATACCGGAGGAGGGAGTAACCAGGAAGAGATATTAAGGAATCAGAGACATCTTGAAGGAGGAAAGTCTCTGTTAAGCAGATCAAGTCTGGATTGTCAGAAGCAACCTGTATGGAGAGATCAGTCAGGTTTGAGCGAAGGCCCCGGATGTTTGAGGTCTATACCGTTAATGAAGAGAGAGGGGGAGCATCGGGTACAGGACAGGGGAGGGGAGGAGTAGGGTAAGATGAAGGATGAGAGGGGGAGGTAGGGAGAGCAGTTGTTAGTGTGTCAGCGATTGCAGAAGAGAGCCAAGAAAGGGAAGGATGAGGAGGATGAAAGGTTTGAAGGTGAAGGGATGAGGCACAGAGAGGGGTTGTTTGAGGGGGGGCAGAGGAAAGAAGAAGGTTGGGGGGGGGAGTGGAGGTATGAGATAGAAGGGAGACGAAGTGGGGAGGAGGCAGCTTTGAGGAGGAGGGGGGAGGAGGGAGAATTGGAGAGGAATGGTATGGGGGGAGATTTGAATGGGAGGGGTTGGGGGGGAGTTTTGAAGGGGAGGAGTGAGGGGGTAGTTTAGGAGGGGAAGGGCAAGGGGGGAGTTCAGGAGTGGAGGGGTAGGGGGGGGAGTTTAAGAGTGGCGGGGCAAGGGGGGAGTTTAGGAGTGTAGGTGCCAGGGGAGGGATTTGGATGGGAGGGGCAAGAGGGGAGTTTAGAAAGTGGATGATTAATGAAAGACGAACATTGAAAACAAATTGGGTTTGTTGTGATTTTCAAGTTAGCAATCCGGTTCAGAATGATGGAGGAGGGATGGAATGAATGTGAATTTAGACCATGTAGTGAGGGAGACGTATAAGATATTGAATTTCTTTTTTTTGAGGTGGAATGAGTTGGAGAGGAAATTGAGAAAAGCCTTTTAAATAGGAAGAAAAACAGCGTGTTGTAAAATACCACTGAGTAAAACACTGAAGGGGAAAGGTTATACATATTTAAATTTTTCATATAAAGGTTATACATATTATTTATCTTTCGGTGTGTGAAGTTATTGTGTGCAACTTTGGTTGTTTCTCGGTGTTTATCTTTCATAAATTGATCGTCTGTTTGCCGTGTCGCGAGCAAGGCCTTGTACAGTGTGCACTGTACAACCTTGAGGCTTTGTTTTTCTCTCAGTGGTCCGTCGTTTGTGATCCAATAACTTTCGTTCTCTGTATTCCCAGTCTTTTCACCCATAGCCTACTTCCTTGTGTAAATCTCAACTCAAAAAAAAAAAAAAAAAAAAAAAAAAAAAAACCATTTCCTTCTCTGTTCTCATTCGTTTATTCATTCTTATTCGTTCGTTCGTTCTTCGACCACGTGTTTCTCCCCCATTTCCCCAGATAGTTTTCACTCATTAACCTTCAATGTTTACACTTTCCCCTCAAGTTATGTATTCCGTCATATTTTATAACACTTTTCTTCTTCCTCTTTAAAAGGCTGCTTTCGACTTGCTCACCAAATCAATTCATCCCAAAAAAAATATCCATCTCCTATAGTGCCTTTGTTCTACATTCCCTAAACTCTCCTGCACTCCATCCTCCATCCAGCGTCCTTAAACGTATTTTTAACTCGAAGGTCACAAGAAACTCATTTTGCAATAAATGTTCGTTTCCCATAAATCGTACACTTTCAAAAATCCAATCTCACCCCTCCCCTCCAAATCTTCCCCATAACCCCTCCCCTCCAAATCTTCCCCATCACCCCTCCCCTCCAAATCTTCCCCATCACCCATCCCTTTCAAATCTCCCCCCTTGCCCCCTCCCTCCTAAACTACTCCCTCACCCCTCCCCGCCAAGACGCCCCCTCGCCCCTCCCCTCCTAGACTCCTGCCTCACCCCTCCCCTCCAAATCTCCCCCATATCCCATCCCTTTCAAATCCCTCCCCTTGTCCCTTCCCTCCCAAACTCCCCCCTCACCCCTCCCCTTCAAATCTCCCCACCCTCATTGCTTCTCAATTTCCCCCCGCTCACTCCCCCTCCTCAAAGCGTCCTCCCCGCTTCTTCCCCCTTCAAACTCTCACCTCCATCTCCCCCAACCTTCTGCCTCGCTCTTCCCCCTCCTCAAATAACACCTCATTGTGGCTCACCCAATCACCATCAAACCTTTTGTCCGCCCCATCCTTCCCTTTCTCCGAGCTATTCTGAAATCTCTGACACACCTTCAACAGCTCTCCCTACCTCTTCCACCTCTTCCACATCTTACCCTACCCCTCCTCCCCCCTGTTCTGTATCTGATGCTCCCCCTTCCTCTTCATTAACGGTATGGACCTCAAACATCCGGGGCCTTCGTTCAAACTTAACTGATCTCTCCATACAGGTTGCTTCTGTCAAACCAGACGTGATCTGCCTAACAGAAACTTTCCTCCTTTATGATGTCTCTGATTCCATAGTATCTCTCCCGGGCTACTCCCTCCTCCGGTATGATAGACCTGAGCCTCGTCCTGGAGGCGGGGTTGCTATCTTTATCAAAAACTCTCTTCCTCACTCGCCCTGCACTGCACTCTCTCCACCTCACCCCCAGGAATACCTCTGGCTACGGCTTCCCCTTCGCTCCCACCTCTTGTTCATATGTGTGTTGTACCGTCCACCAAACAGTGATGACTCCATCTACATCTCGCTGTCTGATGATATGGACCAACTTCTATCTACTCATCCCAACTCTCTCTTCCTCATATGTGGTGATTTCAACTGTCATCATGCCAGTTGGCTGGGTGTGGGTACCTCTCTCACCAGCCATGGCTCCTCAGCAAAGGACTTCTGCGACTCACTGGGACTGACACAATCTGTCAATTTCCCGACCCGGATCTCAGTCAACGGAACATCTTCTCTTCTGGACTTGGTTATGACTAACTTCCCTGAAAATGTCTGCTGCTCTTCTTCTGCTCCGATCGGATCATCTGATCATGTCCTTGTTAAAGTGGACATCTCTCTGACCATCCTCAGGGAGCCTGCTCAGCGTCGACGAGTCTGGCATTTCACTCAGGCCAACTGGCACGGTCTTCAAGCAGCCATCAATCATCTGGACTGGTCTCCCATCTCTACCACCTCTGACATCAACTCATCCTGGGAATTCTTCCAAAGTAAATTGCTCTCTCTCATGCACAGATTTATCCCATCTCGTCTTCAGTTGTCATACCCTTCCTCCCGTCCATGGTACACGGAATCTTGTGGTGAGGCTGTTGCCCAGAAACAACTTGCCTTCGTCTCCTGGAAAGCAAATCCAACGGAAGGAAATCTCATTTCCTTTCACAAAGCCCGAAACAAGTGTGTGTCCACCCTCAGGAGAGCCAGGAAACAATATCTCTCCGTTCTCAAGACCGAACTCTCTTATCTGTCTCCCTCTTCCAAATCCTGGTGGCGTCTGGTCAAATACGTTTCTGGTGTTTGTTCCCCCTCCATCCCCTCCCTTACCTCAAACGGCTACACAGCTGACTCCGCACGTGAAAAAGCTGAATGCCTCAACTCTGTGTTTGCCTCTAAATCTTGTGTCCCAAACCCATCCCTCTCTGTACCCACCATACCCAGTCGTACCCTGCTGCTCCTGGACTCCGTGTCCTTTCCTCCTGACAAGGTGGAAAAGTTTCTGTCAACCCTCGACTCTGATTCTGCAACTGGACCCGACGGCATCAGCCCACGGGTCCTAAAATCCTGCTCTGCTGCTCTATCTCACCCTCTCTCTGTTCTCTTCACCCTCTCTTTTGCTCAAGGTCAACTGCCATCTGCTTGGAAATCAGCCAACATCACCGCTTTGCACAAAAAAGGTGCAAAAACAGATCCTAGCAACTACAGACCAATCAGCCTTCTCCCAATTATCAGCAAAGTCATGGAATCCATCATTGCTTCTGATATGAAATCTTTCCTCTTCTCCAATGGCTTGATCTCTGATCATCAATTTGGTTTCAGACCAGGTCACTCTACTCTGGACATGCTGCTTCTGCTGTCTCAACAATGGATGGAGGTCCTCAATGCCAAACAGGAAATTAGAGCTGTCTCCCTCGACATAGCACGTGCCTTCGACACGGTCTGGCACCCCGCTCTGCTCACCAAACTCTCCTCCTTTGGTATCCATGGAAATCTCCACGCATGGCTGGCGGACTTCCTCTCTAGTCGTCGTCAACGTGTGGCCCTGAATGGGTTTCTCTCATCTCCTCTTCCTGTTCAGGCTGGAGTTCCCCAAGGCAGTGTTCTGGGCCCCGTGCTTTTTCTGGTCTTCATCAATGATCTCTCTGACTCTCTCGAAAATCCTCTCTATCTCTTTGCTGATGACTCCACTCTCTGCCGCTCCATTCCTCTTCCCTCAGATCGGCAGTCTGCTGCCTCCTCACTCTCTGAAGACCTGGACAAAATCACAGACTGGTCAAACAAGTGGAACATGTCTTTCAACCCTGACAAATCTCACACTCTTACTATGTCTCTCCGAAAAGATCGACTGGACAACCCTCCCATCTACTTTCTCAACAATCCTCTCCAAGAAGTTCTGTCGCTCAAGATTTTGGGTCTCACTATCTGCCATGATCTTTCTTGGGAAAACCACATTTCCAAGCTGGCCTCCAAAGCCAGTCGCCGACTGGGCATCCTCCGTCGTGCGAAGTCCTTCCTTGGCACACCTGAGCTCCTCACCACATACAAGGCTTTCATCCGCAGCTCAATGGAATACTGTTCTCCCCTATGGGCCGGTGCTCCTGCCTCACACCTAGCTCGGCTTCACGCTGTTGAAACCAAAGCTTTCAGAATTATTGGAATCTCCCGCGATGAAGCTATCTCTGAGGGCCTTTCACTCACTCACCGCAGGCAGGTAGGTGGTCTTTCTGTCTTCTACCGACTCCTCTCCGGCCTTGCACCCCCAGCTCTCTCTGTGCTCTGTCCCCCAAATATTCCTACAGGTCGCACAAGATCTGCCAGCAACCCTCTGATGGTTAAACTGCCGAAATCTCGGCTCTCCGCTCACCTTCACTCTTTCATTCCTCTTTTCTCCCGCCTCTGGAACAAACTCCCTCACTCCCTTCAATCCCACTCCTCCCTCCAGGTCTTTAAAACAGCTGTTCACCACCATCTCTTATCTTCCCCCATCCAAAACCTTGATCTTTTCTACCCCCGCTAATTCACCCCAGATCCACCTTGTTTGAAATTCCAACTTCTTTCCTGGAAGTCCTGGCAGTGTCCATATGTTTTATACCTCTCCCACTGCCCCCTTCCCACGCCCCCCCCCCCCCAAAGCCCTCGCCCTCTCTCAGATCTCTCGATGTCTCCATGTCTCTCGGTCCCTGCTCTCAAATGTTGTGTTTGTGTCCTTCCCCCTCTCTCCCCATCTTGTCTACCGCTCCCTATGTTATATGTTTTATGTGTCGGTTTGTCTTTCTGTGTGATTAATGTTCGCTCTTTCACGAGCCTCGATATTGTATACAAAAAAAAAAAAAAAAAAAAAAAAAAAAAAAATAATAATAATATTTAAACAGAACCGTGAACAATCTTATGTGCACAAAAATACCAACGGGGGGAGAGCCGAGAGGGACCACCACGAGTCACGTGAAGGGCAAACGGTGGATGGCAAGGAGTTAATGGGGGCGGGGCGAACAGCACACCTGGACAGAAAATACAGGATGAGTCAACAGTACACGTGGAGAAAGGAAAATAAATGTTTTTGGTTTTTTTTTTGTTTGTTTGGTTTTTGGGGGTGGGGGGGGGGGGGGGGGAGGAGGTGGGGATTTAGAACATTAGACAGAGTATTATGTTCGGGGTAGAAGGGAAAAAAACTAAGAGCCAAGCAAAACACGATTAAGATAACAAACACCGACGGGGGTACAACGACAAGGCCGCACACGAGGAGCAGAACACGATTAAATAATTACAAGTTACAGGAAATTCAAACCAAAAGTAACTATAATCAAAACAATAACGCATGTACGATAAAATAACGAGTTGAAATTTGACAATCTATCTGGGGAAATGGGGGAGAAACACGTGGTCGAAGAATGAACGAACGAACGAATAAGAATGAATAAACGAATGAGAACAGAGAAGGAAATGTTTTTTTTTTGGATTTTTTTGAGTTGTGATTTACACAAGGAAGAGGGCTATGGGGTGAAAAGATTGGGAAAACAGAGAACGAAAGTTATTGGATCACAAAAACACGGACCGCTGAGAGAAAAACAAAGCCTCAAGGTTGTACAGTGTTCACTGTACAACTACAAGTACAAGGCCTCAAAACACGACCCGAATTAACACGATTTTCAATACAGGTATGAAAGATTTGCACCGAAAATCTTCGTCGGGAGAAAATATATACACCATAAAATAAATAGTTATAACGAAAATACAAATGGGAACAATTACTTAACTTCGATTTCGATGGATAGCATGGAGAGCTGAGAATAAACGAACCCTCGCCAGCAAGACCGGAAACGGAAGCTCTATATATATATAAAATAACTATCTATTCATCTATATAATAACTATATAATAATCTATATAATCTATATAATAAAATAACTAATCTATATATATAAAATATCTATCTATCTATAATTCCACTAATCTCTGTGTGTGTGTGTGTGTGTGTGTTTGTCTGTGACCGCTGTTTCTCGACAACTACCGGTCCGATATACTTGAAACTTGCCAGGTATATTGCTGGGGATCCGAGGATGTGCCTTTTCAAGGTTTCATATTAATCGGAGAAGTAGTTACCGAGCTATGGCGATTTCTTTACCAAACTCCGCAAGCCGTTCGCTTTGGACCAAACCATTTCATGTAAATAGAGGGGGGGGGGGGGGGGTTCTGTGGTCGTTGCGAATGGACCAAACCATTTCATGTAAATAGAGGGGGGGGGTTCTGTGGTCGTTACTGCCACGTGGTTTCAAAGTTTTTTTTTGTTGTTGTTTGCACGCATGCTTTTTTGCACGCACGTACGGGCACCCACGTACGGGCACGTCCTAGTATATATAAAACACAGTTTGTGTGTGTGTGGTGTGTGTGTGTGTGTGTGTGTAATGTTACCGATAGACCCCTAAAGGGAGAGGCTCACGTACTTGATATTTGGCACAGACATGGCCATTGAGCCTGGGAAGAACATGGCCGACCTAAAAATTTATTTCATAATATTTTTTTACCATATTTTTCCCTCAGCGCATTTCAGCGAGGAATATTATGACCGGAATGGCAGAGCAGCGCGCTGATTCGCTCAGAGCGATCACGTGATGTTCCTTGCTGCCATTAACTCAGTTACGCGTTTGCACGTATTTCAGAGCGAAAAGCGATTGCGTTTTTTCACATTTCAGCGAGGAACATTGGCATTCACACCATACAGGGTTTTTTTCTTTCATCTTTAGATCCATATTTTTTGCCATAACGTAGCGCATTATGGCTCTCTCGAGCTCGAGTTAGCCAATCACCTGGGAGCATGAGGCCACGTTGGCCACGCCCACGACACGACGCAGAGTTGCAATCGATCGCTCAGAGCGATCACGTGATGTTCCTTGCCGCGCGATTGCGTTTTTTCACATTTCAGCGAGGAACATTGCCATTCACACCACATAGGTTTTTTTTTCTTTCATCTTTAGATCCATATTTTTTTTCAGCGAGGAATATTATACACAGAATCTGAATCGGTGGCAGAGCAGCACGCTGATTCGACGATTCGCACGCCCTCCCCCCTCCCCCCCTCTCATCCCCTCCGCCCTTCTCCTCCTTCCCCCCTCTTTTCTCCTCCCCCCCCCTCTGCTCCTCTCCCCCCCTCTTCTCCCCTCCCCCCCCTCCTCCTCCCCTCCCCCCCCCTCCTCCTCCCCTCCCCCCCCTCCTCCCCTCCCCCCCATTCCCCTCCCCTCCCCTTCCCCCTTCCCTCACCCGCCCGGCAATGCCGGGTACTTTTGCTAGTATTAAATAAGCATTAAATATTAAATAGGCCTGTAGGTATTACAAATTAAACACAATTAAACCCAATATCTATGACAATATTTTAAAACTCAGAAACACGTTGTTTCATTGGGAATGACATTTTCCCGAATGAATAACTGTGGAATGAATAAGTTTCTTTGGGTGCGCTATAAAGCCAAATAATAATTTTCTCACTTGTCTGTGCCGAATTATTGTAAGTAATAGAAAATCAGGTGAAGAAATAACATTCAAAGTAAAGGAGATGTTTTAAATCGTAAAAGTATAATATTAAATGCATGCTGTAAACCTGTAACACACGATTGAAAATGAGGTCATAGCCTGACGTCACAATTGCAAAAGACGTCACAGACGAAGTCGGGCGATTTGTTCTCACCAACGGCTTTCAAGTTCCCAATCCATTGTCCATTCGCAGGAAGGCACGATGGAGTGGAGTTACGTTTTTCTTATTTGCATTACCTTGAGTAACCTGCTTGTGTTTCTCCATCACGATTCGTTCACTTCGTTCTTTGAACCGGTGAGTGTTAAACAAGGAATTCGATCTGGGGATTGGTTACATCGTTTAAAGTCCGAGTAACTCGTACTGGTGCCGAGATATCTTGAGGGGGTTCGACGTTACAAGTACCGAGGTTACGTGAAGGGATTGTTATTTTTGGCGTGAAAAACCAAACATTTTCCACTCAGGTGTTGGTTGACTCGTAAGGAAATAAGTTCGTGAGGAGAAAAGGATTAGGGGATGAAGGGATTGACGGATTCTAAAAATCAGATTGCGAGGGGTGACGGGGTTAAAAATTGTATATTTGAATACGTAAAAGAAATAAATGTCTCCTGAGTGCATGTTACAAAAAAATTACCAGCGATTTTTTCTTTTCCCTGCACTGGTCCAATTGCGGGAATGTTGAACGACCAATGTACGTCTGCAGGAATCGGTCTTCCTCGACTTGAATATTATGCGAGAATTGGTATTAACTCGCAGAGTACACGCTCGGAACACGTTCTTGTTCTTCTGACACAAACCTTTATTTGGGCGGTGTATAGGCAAGCTGACAGCTGCCTCAATCGCTCCCGAAAAAAAAATAATCTGGGTTACGTGACGAAGCAAAAACATGCGACTACTTGTAATTCAAAACACCTCACTGCACTGGAAAACGTGTGGACAGAATCTTCAAGTCTTTCCACAGATTCTCAATGGGATGCAAATCTGCACTTTGGCTGGACCACTCAAGTACTTTCACGTTCTTGTTTTGAAGCCATTCCAGCGTTGCTTTGGCTGCATGCTTGGGGTCATTGTCCTGATGTAACATAAATCTTTACCGCAGTCTTAGGTCATTTGCACTCTGAAGCAGGTACTTCTGGAGGATTTGCCTGTATTTTTTTTTTTTTTTTGTATATCGCTCCATTCATTGTTCCCTCCATATTTATAAGCCTCCCAGTCCCTGCCGCTAAAACGTATACCTATAGCATGATGCAGCCAACACCATGCTTCATGGTGTCCGATGGGTGATTAGCTGTGCTCGGTTTCCTGCCAGACGTAAAGCTTTGTATTCAGACCAAAGAGTGCCATTTTTGTCTGATCAGACCGCATAACCTTTTGCCTCATGCTCTCGGTCTTTCACGTGCCTTTCTGCAAACTTCAGGTGTGCCGTCATGTGCCTTTTTCGCAGGAGTGGCTTCCATCTGGCCGACCAAAAAGTCGAGATTTGTAAAGGGCTGCAGAGACTGTTGTCCTTCCGTCAGGGTCTCCCGTCTCAGTAAAGCAACCCTGAAATTCTGCCAGAGTGGTCATTGAGTTATTGGTCACCTCCCTCACTGAGGTCCTTCTTGCCAGGTTGCTCAGTTTGGCTGAATGGCCAGCTCTAGGAAGAGTCTGAGTCGCTCCATATTCTTGATGGAGCTCACTGTGCTTTTGGGAACTTTCAACACTCAACAAGACATTTCATTTTTAATTAATTTGTAAGAATGTTTTTTTTAAAATTCCACTTTCACGTTATGGGGTGTTATGTGTAGATCAGGGACGAAAACAATCTCAATTTAATCTATTTTAAATTCAGGCTGTAACACAACAAAATGAGAAAAACGTCAAGGTTGAACTGGACACAAAGCAAGTAATATAAAAGTAATCACTCTTTTCTGCTTTGTCATGGGTGACATTGCCTCAACAGGTGAAAGCAATTTACCAATATCACTTCGACTAATACCACGTGCTCTGTGTCCCTCTTGTCTGCCTTGCAGAAACCGAAGGGATTTTCAGACTACTTTTGGGATTCAATCTCCACTCTCAATCCTTTTAAGGTATGATGGCATTCATGCATTTTGTTGTGCTGCGGTGTATGTCATAGTGGCAGTCTCAGCAGTGAGTGCGCAAGTCCAAGTCATAGTGGGGTTCGGAGCCTGGCTGGCCCACTTCCGGTGTGACAGGGGGAGATTTTCCAGGAATGTCGGACATGTTGCATTTATCAGACCAGCATCTGGTTACCACACTGTGAACCCTTTCTACTCGAGCTATATACTTCTCACATATCAGCGAATTCAATTCAACCACCAACTATTTTTGAGATCAACATCGGCCAAAATGTCAACAAAGACCAAAGGTCAACAGTTTGAAATTAAAAAATCCTCCATTTTCATCTGATTGACTTGAAATTTTAATAGGATTTGCATATCAGCTTACTGAAACCAAACATCAACTATTTTTGAGGTCACCCTAGGCCAAATTTCTAAAATTGTCAATTTTCATCAGATCAACTTAAACTTTGTAGACGATTTGCATATCAGGTCACTGAATTCAACCACTAATTATTTCTGAGGTCAAAAGGATGCTCCACTGAGTGCCATTCTACTTTGTTCTGTTTTGCCAAGTGTCACTCGACGAGTTATTTTTCATTACATGCCGGAAAAGATTCCAGCAAGTATGTTGATCGGTTGGTTTGTCTGTCTGTCTGTCTGTCGGTCTGTTTGTCTCTCTGTCTGTTTGGTCGCAGTACTACGTCTACACCGTTGCACGAAGAATCGCCAAACTTTACACACATATTTCTCTTGCCCTGGAATAGACTGTGCCAAATTGATGACGTCATCGGTTACGTGGTTCGGCCGCCATCTTGGAAAAACAGAAACACTTTGCACCTCCATATCTCCGAAAGTGCAGAATAGAAAAAATTGAGACATGGCTCATTGTAAAGAACTCTCCATGGGGAATAAAATATGTTAATGATGATGTGATTGGTGCCTCCATTATGGCTTCATAATTCGACAAGTACAAAACTTCATCTGATCAAGATGAAATTTCTTGGGCATCATCAAGGAATAAATTAGTTTTGATAATGATGACAAAATAGATGATAGTAAACAAATAATGATGACGTCATCTGTCACGTGGTTCGGCCGCCATATTTGTCCAAAATGGCCGATATAAAAAAGTACATTCTGGCAAGTCCTTGGTCTCTGACCGATTTTTCATTTGTCTGTTTGTCTGTCTGTCTGTCTGTTTGCAGCACTGCGTCTACACCGTTGCACGTAGAATCGCCAAACTTTGCACACATATTGGTCTTCCCTGGAATAGACTGTGCCAAATTGATGACGTCATCGGTCACGTGGTTCGGCCGCCATCTTGGAAAAACCGAAAAACTTTGCACCTCTATATCTCCGAAAGCGCAGAATAGAAATAATTGAGACATGGCTCATTGAAAAGTTCTCTCCATGGGGAATAAAATATGTTAATGATGATGTCATTGGTGCCTCCATTATGACGTCATAATTCGACAAGTACAAAACTTCATCCAATCAAGATGAAATTTCTTGAGCGTCATCTCGGGATAAATTGCTGGAGAAAAAAATAATGACGTTGTAGCGGCTACCGCTGGGTATACACAATCGCCTTGCACCTACCAAGGACGCGGAGCGATCACCATGCCGGGCTCGTCCAGGACGCCCGGGCATGCCCGCTCTCGACTTGTCAGGCCTCGTCCGGGACGCCCGGGCACCCCTCTCGCCTTTCCCGGGCAAACGCTCCGGGATAATGTGTATATATATTGCTGCCCGATAAACGGGCTTTTGAGAGTACCCGAGTTGATTTGACACAATAAAGAAACTCGGACGAATTCCAGCTTTTTGTCGCGTCCATTCTTCCGATTTACGTTGGAGCATAGCTCCTACAACGTCATCGATCACCTTGTTTGGCCGCCATATTTGTTTTAACACAAAAGCCTTAAAGTCAAGGTTGAAATGGACACAAAGCAAGTAATATAAAAGTAATCACTCTTTTCTGCTTTGTCATGGGTGACATTGCCTCAACAAGTGAAAGCAATTTACCAATATCACTTCGACTAATACCACGTGCTCTGTGTCCCTCTTGTCTGCCTTGCAGAAACCGAAGGGATTTTCAGACTACTTTTGGGATTCAATCTCCACTCTCAATCCTTTTAAGGTATGATGGCATTCATGCATTTTGTTGTGCTGCGGTGTATGTCATAGTGGCAGTCTCAGCAGTGAGTGCGCAAGTCCAAGTCATAGTGGGGTTCGGAGCCTGGCTGGCCCACTTCCGGTGTGACAGGGGGAGATTTTCCAGGAATGTCGGACATGTTGCATTTATCAGACCAGCATCTGGTTACCACACTGTGAACCCTTTCTACTCGAGCTATAGACTTCTCACATATCAGCGAAATGAATTCAAACATCAACTATTTTTGAAGTCAACATCGGCCAAATTTCTAAAATTGTTGATTTTCATCAGATTAACGTAAACTTGGTAGACGATTTGCAAAGCAGGTCATTGAATTCAACCAGTAATTATTTCTGAAAAAGGATGCTCCACTGAGTGCCATTCTACTTTGTACTGTTTTGCCAAGTGTCGCTCTACGAGTTATTTTTCATTACATGCCGGAAAAGATTCCGGCAAGTATGTTGATCGGTTGGTTTGTCTGTCTGTCTGTCTGTCGGTCTGTTTGTCTCTCTGTCTGTTTGGTCGCAGTACTACGTCTACACCGTTGCACGTAGAATCGCCAAACTTTACACACATATTTGTCTTGCCCTGGAATAGACTGTGCCAAATTGATGACGTCATCGGTCACGTAGTTCGGCCGCCATCTTGGAAAAACCGAAAGACTTTGCACCTCTATATCTCCGAAAGCGCAGAATAGAAAAAATTGAGACATGGCTCATTGAAAAGTTCTCTCCATGGGGAATAAAATATCTTAATGATGATGTCATTGGTGCCTCCATTATGACGTCATAATTCGACATGTGCAAAACTTCATCTGATCAAGATGAAATTTCTTGAGCATCATCAAGGAATAAATTGCAGACTTGGCATTTAATATGGAATATTTTTTTTTCCTTGAGTTGGGTTTACTTTCTGAACTCATATCAATCTGGTGAGTTTCTTTTACCCTTCGGTGATGTCTTTGTTGAAAGAACCATGTCACTGATTGTCTTTCGCAGCAAGAAGTCAATAACAGGATGATATCACAGGTTGCGTGACAAAATGTAAGGACAGGTACATTTGACGATTGGCTTCACAATCGGGTATATAAGGGTTGTTGCGTTCTGTTTTCATGGAAAACACTGCTGCACATCTACAAAAGTTATTGCCGCTTCCTCTGGAGATGGTCCGTCAACTTGACAATGCTGTTTGTCATTGAGTGGTGGCTTTACGGAATTCTGGCATGAAACAGCGTGCTATTGCTCGGCAGTATGGCATCACTCAAGGTCAGGTGTCAAAGATCCTGAAACGAAATGCTCAGAGGGGTGTCCCTACTCCAATACCGAGGCCAGGACATCCACGCAGAACCACAAGGAGAGATGATCGCCAGCTGCACCGGTTAGTCTGCAATGGCCGCATCAAGTCAGCTAATCGGCTTCGGGCTGAGTGGCAGCAACTGACAAATGTGCCTGTATCCAGAAGGCTAGTCAACCAACGACTGGTTCAAGCAGGCTTTCGTGCCAGGCGTCCCCCGAGAAAGCCACGCCTGACCAGACAACACAGCCAGCGCCGATTGCAGTGGGCCAGAGAGCACCGTCAATGGCAGCCAGGACACTGGAATCACGTGACCTTCAGTGACGAGTCTAGATTTCTGGTCTATCGTCAAGATGGCCGCGTCCGAGTGCGCAGACAAGCGCATGAAGCCCACAACAAAGATTGTATAGTGCCAAGAGTCCAAGCTGGAGGTGGTGGGGTGACCGTTTGGGCTGCTTTTCATGCAGGGGGCAAAACTGACCTGGTTGTTCTGAATGGAAACCTGAAGCAGTTCAAGTACAGGGTCATTCTGGAAGAAACATTGCTTCCATTTGCTCGTGCAGCCTTTCGAGGAAACTTTGTCTTCCAAGATGACAATGCACGGCCTCATCGTGCTCCAATGATCCAACGATTTCTTGCTGACCAAAGTGTAGAGCATATGGAGTGACCTGCCATGTCCCCGGATATGAATCCAATAGAGAACTTGTGGGCAGAATTAACGCGTCAAATCGACAACTTGGACCAGCAGCCGACCTCTGTGCGTGAATTGCAGCAGACTATTGTCACTGCATGGCAAGCGATTCCTGTCCAAACCTTGGCAAATCTCGTGAACAGCATGCCTCAATGTGTACGTGCTCTCCTGAATGCTTGTGGGGGTTACCCGAAGTACTGAACTGTAATTTTACTGTCCGTAATCCCAGTCATAATTTAGCTTTTGTTTTTGTTGAATTTTTTTTTGGCTAATGTGCAAAATAAAGAGATACTTCTGGAAAACGTACAGAAGTTTAACACAGTACTGTCTGTGAATTGAGTTCGATATCAGTTTACATCACTTTCAAGGATCAATTTATTTGCTTCGAAATGTCAAATGTGGTTTTTGTTTCTTTTGAAGGTCACATTAACAAAATCTAGAATAATTTCAACATAATTCCAATGAACTTTTGGTTCTAAGTCATCTTGAACAGTAAGTTCACCCCCACAAAAAAATATTCCATATTAAATGCCAAGTCTGTAGTTTAGAAAACAATGATGATGTCATCGGTCACGTGGTTCGGCCGCCATATTTCTCCAAAATGGGCGATAAAAAAGTACATTCCGTCAAGTCCTCGGTCTCTGACCGATTTTTCATCTGTCTGTCTGTCTGTTTGTCTGTCTGTTTGTCTGTCTGTCTGTGCGCAGCACTACGTCTACACCGTTGCACGTAGAATCGCCAACCTTTACACACATATTTGTCTTGCCCTGGAATAGACTGTGCCCAATTGATGGCATCATCGGTCACGTGGTTCGGCCGCCATCTTGGAAAAACTGAAAAACTTTGCACCTCCATATCTCCGAAAGTGCTGAATAGAAAAAATTGAGACATGGCTCATTGTAAAGAACTTACCATGGCGAATAAAATATGTTAATGATGATGTCATAGGTGCGTCCATTATGGCGTCATAATTCGACAAGTACAAAACGTCATCTGATCAAGATGAAATTTCTTGGGCATAATCTAGGAATAAATTAGTTTTGATAATGATGACAAAATAGATGATAGTAAACAAATAATGATGACGTCGTCGGTCATGTGGTTCGGCTGCCATATTTGTCCAAAATGGCCGATATAAAAAAGTATATTCTGGCAAGTCCTCGATCTCTGACCGATTTTTCATTTGTCTGTTTGTTTGTTTGTCCACACAGAATAAATATGATTTTCTCTGCAACCGTTGGTTCGATTGACAGGAAATGTTCACCATATGTGCAACTCCACCTGTATAATTTTTTAATGATGTGGTGCAGGCGCCATTTGGAAAAACCGAAAATTTTTACACCTCTATGTCTCCAAATGTGCTGCATAGAAAAAAAATGAGACATGGCTCATTGAAAAGAACTCTCAATGGGGAATAACAAATGTTAATGATGATGTCATAGGTGCCTCCATTATGACGTCATAATTCGACAAGTACAAAACTTCATCCAATCAAGATGAAATTTCTTGAGCGTCATCTCGGGATAAATTGCTGGAGAAAAAAATAATGACGTTGTAGCGGCTACCGCTGGGTATACACAATCGCCTTGCACCTACCGAGGACGCGGAGCGATCACCATGCCGGGCTCGTCCAGGACGCCCGGGCATGCCCGCTTTCGACTTGTCAGGCCTCGTCCGGGACGCCCGGGCATGCCCGGGCACGCCCGGCCATGCCCGCTCTCGACTTGTCAGGCCTCGTCCGGGACGCCCGGGCATGCCCGGGCACGCCCGGCCATGCCCGCTCTCGACTTGCCAGGCCGCGTCCAGGACGCCCGGGCACCCCTCTCGCCTTTCCCGGGCAAACGCTCCGGGATAATGTGTATATATATTGCTGCCCGATAAACGGGCTTTTGAGAGTACCCGAGTTGATTTGACACAATAAAGAAACTCGGACGAATTCCAGCTTTTTGTCGCGTCCATTCTTCCGATTTACGTTGGAGCATAGCTCCTACAACGTCATCGATCACCTTGTTTGGCCGCCATATTTGTTTTAACACAAAAGCCTTAAAGTCAAGGTTGAAATGGACACAAAGCAAGTAATATAAAAGCAATCACTCTTTTCTGCTTTGTCATGGGTGACATTGCCTCAACAAGTGAAAGCAATTTACCAATATCACTTCGACTAATACCACGTGCTCTGTGTCCCTCTTGTCTGCCTTGCAGAAACCGAAGGGATTTTCAGACTACTTTTGGGATTCAATCTCCACTCTCAATCCTTTTAAGGTATGATGGCATTCATGCATTTTGTTGTGCTGCGGTGTATGTCATAGTGGCAGTCTCAGCAGTGAGTGCGCAAGTCCAAGTCATAGTGTGGTTCGGAGCCTGGCTGGCCCACTTCCGTTGTGACAGGGGGAGATTTTCCAGGAATGTCGGACATGTTGCATTTATCAGACCAGCATCTGGTTACCACACTGTGAACCCTTTCTACTCGAGCTATATACTTCTCACATATCAGCGAAATGAATTCAAACATCAACTATTTTTGAAGTCAACATCGGCCAAATTTCTAAAATTGTTGATTTTCATCAGATTAACGTAAACTTGGTAGACGATTTGCAAAGCAGGTCATTGAATTCAACCAGTAATTATTTCTGAGGTCATAAGGATGCTCCACTGAGTGCCATTCTACTTTGTACTGTTTTGCCAAGTGTCGCTCTCCGAGTTATTTTTCATTACATGCCGGAAAAGATTCCGGCAAGTATGTTGATCGGTTGGTTTGTCTGTCTGTCTGTCTGTCGGTCTGTTTGTCTCTCTGTCTGTTTGGTCGCAGTACTACGTCTACACCGTTGCACGTAGAATCGCCAAACTTTACACACATATTTGTCTTGCCCTGGAATAGACTGTGACAAATTGATGACGTCATCGGTCACGTGGTTCGGCCGCCATCTTGGAAAAACCGAAAGACTTTGCACCTCTATATCTCCGAAAGCGCAGAATAGAAAAAATTGAGACATGGCTCATTGAAAAGTTCTCTCCATGGGGAATAAAATATCTTAATGATGATGTCATTGGTGCCTCCATTATGACGTCATAATTCGACATGTGCAAAACTTCATCTGATCAAGATGAAATTTCTTGAGCATCATCAAGGAATAAATTGCAGACTTGGCATTTAATATGGAATATTTTTTTTTCCTTGAGTTGGGTTTACTTTCTGAACTCATATCAATCTGGTGAGTTTCTTTTACCCTTCGGTGATGTCTTTGTTGAAAGAACCATGTCACTGATTGTCTTTCGCAGCAAGAAGTCAATAACAGGATGATATCACAGGTTGCGTGACAAAATGTAAGGACAGGTACATTTGACGATTGGCTTCACAATCAGGTATATAAGGGTTGTTGCGTTCTGTTTTCATGGAAAACACTGCTGCACATCTACAAAAGTTATTGCCGCTTCCTCTGGAGATGGTCCGTCAACTTGACAATGCTGTTTGTCATTGAGTGGTGGCTTTACGGAATTCTGGCATGAAACAGCGTGCTATTGCTCGGCAGTATGGCATCACTCAAGGTCAGGTGTCAAAGATCCTGAAACGAAATGCTCAGAGGGGTGTCCCTACTCCAATACCGAGGCCAGGACATCCACGCAGAACCACAAGGAGAGATGATCGCCAGCTGCACCGGTTAGTCTGCAATGGCCGCATCAAGTTAGCTAATCGGCTTCGGGCTGAGTGGCAGCAACTGACAAATGTGCCTGTATCCAGAAGGCTAGTCAACCAACGACTGGTTCAAGCAGGCTTTCGTGCCAGTCGTCCCCCGAGAAAGCCACGCCTGACCAGACAACACAGCCAGCGCCGATTGCAGTGGGCCAGAGAGCACCGTCAATGGCAGCCAGGACACTGGAATCACGTGACCTTCAGTGACGAGTCTAGATTTCTGGTCTATCGTCAAGATGGCCGCGTCCGAGTGCGCAGACAAGCGCATGAAGCCCACAACAAAGATTGTATAGTGCCAAGAGTCCAAGCTGGAGGTGGTGGGGTGACCGTTTGGGCTGCTTTTCATGCAGGGGGCAAAACTGACCTGGTTGTTCTGAATGGAAACCTGAAGCAGTTCAAGTACAGGGTCATTCTGGAAGAAACATTGCTTCCATTTGCTCGTGCAGCCTTTCGAGGAAACTTTGTCTTCCAAGATGACAATGCACGGCCTCATCGTGCTCCAATGATCCAACGATTTCTTGCTGACCAAAGTGTAGAGCATATGGAGTGACCTGCCATGTCCCCGGATATGAATCCAATAGAGAACTTGTGGGCAGAATTAACGCGTCAAATCGACAACTTGGACCAGCAGCCGACCTCTGTGCGTGAATTGCAGCAGACTATTGTCACTGCATGGCAAGCGATTCCTGTCCAAACCTTGGCAAATCTCGTGAACAGCATGCCTCAATGTGTACGTGCTCTCCTGAATGCTTGTGGGGGTTACCCGAAGTACTGAACTGTAATTTTACTGTCCGTAATCCCAGTCATAATTTAGCTTTTGTTTTTGTTGAATTTTTTTTTGGCTAATGTGCAAAATAAAGAGATACTTCTGGAAAACGTACAGAAGTTTAACACAGTACTGTCTGTGAATTGAGTTCGATATCAGTTTACATCACTTTCAAGGATCAATTTATTTGCTTCAAAATGTCAAATGTGGTTTTTGTTTCTTTTGAAGGTCACATTAACAAAATCTAGAATAATTTCAACATAATTCCAATGAACTTTTGGTTCTAAGTCATCTTGAACAGTAAGTTCACCCCCACAAAAAAATATTCCATATTAAATGCCAAGTCTGTAGTTTAGAAAACAATGATGATGTCATCGGTCACGTGGTTCGGCCGCCATATTTCTCCAAAATGGGCGATAAAAAAGTACATCCGTCAAGTCCCCTCGGTCTCTGACCGATTTTTCATCTGTCTGTTTGTCTGTCTGTCTGTGCGCAGCACTACGTCTACACCGTTGCACGTAGAATCGCCAACCTTTACACACATATTTGTCTTGCCCTGGAATAGACTGTGCCCAATTGATGGCATCATCGGTCACGTGGTTCGGCCGCCATCTTGGAAAAACTGAAAAACTTTGCGCCTCCATATCTCCGAAAGTGCTGAATAGAAAAAATTGAGACATGGCTCATTGTAAAGAACTCACCATGGCGAATAAAATATGTTAATGATGATGTCATAGGTGCGTCCATTATGGCGTCATAATTCGACAAGTACAAAACGTCATCTGATCAAGATGAAATTTCTTGGGCATAATCTAGGAATAAATTAGTTTTGATAATGATGACAAAATAGATGATAGTAAACAAATAATGATGACGTCGTCGGTCACGTGGTTCGGCTGCCATATTTGTCCAAAATGGCCGATATAAAAAAGTATATTCTGGCAAGTCCTCGATCTCTGACCGATTTTTCATTTGTCTGTTTGTTTGTCCACACAGAATAAATATGATTTTCTCTGCAACCGTTGGTTCGATTGACAGGAAATGTTCACCATAGGTGCAACTCCACCTGTATAATTTTTTAATGATGTGGTGCAGGCGCCATTTGGAAAAACCGAAAATTTTTACACCTCTATATCTCCAAATGTGCTGCATAGAAAAAAAATGAGACATGGCTCATTGAAAAGAACTCTCAATGGGGAATAACAAATGTTAATGATGATGTCAAAGGTGCCTCCATTATGACGTCATAATTCGACAAGTACAAAACTTCATCCAATCAAGATGAAATTTCTTGAGCGTCATCTCGGGATAAATTGCTGGAGAAAAAAATAATGACGTTGTAGCGGCTACCGCTGGGTATACACAATCGCCTTGCACCTACCGAGGACGCGGAGCGATCACCATGCCGGGCTCGTCCAGGACGCCCGGGCATGCCCGCTCTCGACTTGCCAGGCCTCGTCCGGGATGCCCGGGCATGCCCAGGCACGCCCGGCCATGCCCGCTCTCGACTTGCCAGGCCTCGTCCGGGACGCCCGGGCATGCCCGCTCTCGACTTGCCAGGCCACGTCCAGGACGCCCGGGCACGCCCCCTCTCGCCTTTCCCGGGCAAACGCTCCGGGATAATGTGTATATATATTGCTGCCCGATAAACGGGCTTTTGAGAGTACCCGAGTTGATTTGACACAATAAAGAAACTCGGACGAATTCCAACTTTTTGTCACGTCCATTCTTCCGATTTACGTTGGAGCATAGCTCCTACATTGGTGACCCGACATGGACACGGCAGTTGCCCTCAAACTGCCTACCTTCTGGGAGGTTCACGCGGCGGTTTGGTTCGCCCAGGGGCGGCTGGCACCCTCCCTGTTCGCCCTGCGAGGCATCACGGCCGACGACACCCGCTTCCACCATGTGGTAGCAGCATTCGGCTCAGCCACCGCGGCCTGCGCCCTGAGCCTCCTCGAGAGGCCGCCAGCCGCTGACAAATACGACGCGATTAAAAAGCTCCTCCTCGACGCTTTCGCCCTCTCATCAGCGGAACGCGCATGGCGCCTGCTCGACCTGCCCGTGCTCGGCGACACGCGCCCGTCCGAGCGAATGGACTACATGCTTTCGCTGCTCGGCGAGCACTCTCCGGCATTCTTGTTCCGGGAGCTGTTCCTCTGTCAGCTGCCTAGCCCGGTACGCCTCGCCCTGGCAAGCACGACGATCACGGATCCCCGCGCCCTCGCCAGGGAAGCCGACAAGATCTCCGCGGCAGGCCAACGCATTGGAGCAGCAACCTGGGGCCCACCGCCGTCCGACGCAACGCCCATGGCGCCCGAGCACCCGGCACGGTCGACGACCGAACTGCCGACGCAATTGACGGCCGCTACGCCGCGCCGACCACCTCCAGCACGACGACCGGGGCCTCCACCTGACCAGGCGTGGTGTTATTATCATGCCAGGTTCGGACAAAAGGCCCGGACATACCGACCCCCGTGCACCTTCGGCAAGCCGGGAAACGGCCGGGTCGGCGTTCATTACCAGCCATGAGCGCCGGCCACACGGGCAACTTACTTTTCATCACGGACAAAGCGTCCGGACGGCGCTTCCTGTGTGACACCGGCGCCCAAATGAGCGTCATACCCGCCTCCGATCAGGACAGGCAGTCCGCGGTTTGCGGCCCCTCCTTGGTTGCGGCCAACAGATCGGCCATCCGCACCTTCGGCCCGCGCAACGTCACCCTCTGCTTCGGCGGCCAACGCTTTAATTGGACTTTTGTAACCGCAAGCGTGCCCATGGCTCTGCTAGGCGCCGACTTCCTCTGCGCACACGGACTGCTGGTGGACGTCCAATGGCGTCGCCTCATCAACGCCGAGACCTTTAGCTCCCTGGCATGCACATTGAGCAGCTCCGCTCCGACCGAGCTGGCATGCGCCCTCCCGGCGGCGAACGAGTTTGCTCGCCTGCTCACGGAGTTCCCGGCCCTCACGCGGCCGACGTTTTCGGCCGTCGCAGTACGACATGGGATCGAGCACCACATACCAACCACGGGCCCGCCGGTCTACGCCAGAGCCCGCCGACTCGACCCAGCCAAGCTCGCCGTGGCCAAAGCCGAGTTCGACGCTTTGGAACACCTCGGCATCGTGCGGCGCTCCGATAGCGCGTGGGCTTCGCCACTACACATCATCCCAAAACCAGGGGGCGGCTGGCGCCCATGTGGCGACTACCGCCGCCTTAACGACACTACCACCCCTGACAGGTATCCGATCCCGCACATCCAAGACATCTCCGCCCGTTTGGCAGGACGGGTCATTTTTTCAAAGATCGATTTAATACGGGGATATCACCAGGTACCTGTCAGGGCGGCCGACGTCCCAAAAACGACCGTCATCACGCCGTTCGGCTTATTCGAATTCCTGCGAATGTCGTTTGGCCTCAAGAACGCGGCTCAGGCATTCCAGCGCTTGATGGACGGCGTGCTGCGCGACCTGCCGTTCCTCTTCGTTTACCTGGACGACATCCTCGTCGCCAGCACGTCCCGGGCCGGGCACCTCCTCCACCTCCGAACACTGTTCGGGCGCCTCAGCGAGCACGGCCTCATCGTCAACCCGGCCAAATGCCACTTCGGCACGACGGCCGTTGATTTTTTGGGCCACCACATCACCAAGAACGGGGCCGTGCCGCTGCCAACCAAGGTCGAGGCCATCACCACGTTTCCGCGTCCCCGCTCCATAAAGGCCCTGCAGGAATTCCTAGGAATGGTGAATTTCTATCACCGCTTCGTGCCCCGCGCTGCTCAACTCATGCGGCCCCTCTACGAAGCCCTCCGGGGCAAGCCGGCCAAGCACGACGTTGTCTGGTCCGCAGCAATGGACGCGGCCTTTAAAAGCTCAAAGCGGGCCCTCGCCGACGCAACACTGCTCGCTCACCCGGTGCTCAACGCTCCCATCGCCCTCACCATGGATGCCTCCGACTACGCGGTGGGCGCCGTACATGAGCAATGGGTGAACGGGGTTTGGCAGCCACTCGCTTTTTTCAGCCGGCAACTCCGGCCGAACGAGCTCAAATATAGCACGTTTGACCGTGAGCTCCTCGGTCTACACCTGGCCGTTCGCCATTTCCGCCACCTCCTGGAGGGCCGACCCTTCACGGCGTTCGTCGACCACAAGCCGTTGGTTTACGCAATGGCCAAGGTCACGGAGCCGTGGTCGGCCCGCCAACAGCGCCACCTCTCCGCCTTGTCGGAGTTTACCACGGACATCCGGCACGTCGCCGGCAAAGACAACGCCGTGGCCGACTGTCTTTCTCGGGCCAGCGCGAACGCGGTCTACCTCGGCGTGGACTTCGCGCTTATGGCGGCGGACCAAACCACCGACACCACGGTGCAAGCCCTCCGGGCGGTGGACACGGGCCTCCGCCTGGCCGACATCCCATTCGCGGACACTGTCCTGCTCTGCGACGTCTCCCAAGGCCAGCCTCGCCCCATCGTGCCTGTTACCTGGCAACGCCGCATCTTCGCCTCCCTCCACGTCCTTTCCCACCCGGGCCGGAAAGCTTCCCAGAAGCTGGTGTCGGCGCGATTCGTCTGGCACGGCCTTCGACGGGACGTCCGCGATTGGACCAGCACCTGCACAGCCTGCCAACAGGCCAAGGTCCACCGACACACCCAGGCCCCGCTGGCACCTTTCACCGTGCCCAAACGACGTTTCGACCACGTCAACGTGGACCTGGTGGGCCCCCTCCCCCCATCACGGGGTTTCACACACCTGCTCACCATGGTGGACAGAACCACCAGGTGGCCGGAGGCCGTTCCCCTCGTCTCCACCACCACCGCCGACGTGGCGCAGGCTTTCATCGCCACCTGGGTCGCCCGCTTCGGCGCACCGGCGGACATCTCGTCGGACCGCGGACCGCAGTTCACCTCCGAGCTGTGGGGCGCGGTCGCCCGCAACCTGGGGGTCAAGCTCCACCGTACTACGGCCTACCACCCCCAAGCCAACGGGTTGTGCGGGCGATTCCACCGCTCCATGAAGGCCGCGCTCATGGCCGGCCTTCAGGACGGCGGTTGGGCCGACCGGCTGCCGTGGGTCCTTTTGGGCCTCCGCACGGCCCCCAAGGAGGACCTCCGGGCGTCCACCGCCGAGCTTGTCTACGGCCAGGCGCTACGCGTCGCGGGCGAATTCGTGCCCGACGCTACCAGTCCCTGGTCCGCAGCTCACCAGCGCTCGGACCTCCAGGAGACCGCCCGACAGTTTGCCCCCGTGCCAACGTCCCACCACGGTGACCCCCAGTCCTACGTCCCCCCAGCGCTTCGCACAGCGGAGTACGTTTTTGTGCGTCATGACGCACATCGGGGGCCACTCCGGCCGCCGTACGACGGTTCCTTCCGGGTCCTGCGACGGGACGACAAGTCGTTCGTCATCGACATCGGCGGCAGGTCGGACCGGATTGCGGTGGACCGCCTCAAGCCGGCGCACGTGGACATCGACCAACTGCCACGGTTGGCCCTTCCGCCGTGGCGAGGCCGCCCCCCGTCCACGGTGCCCCCCACTCGACCGCCCACCACCACACCGGACCCCCCCCCCCCCCCACGACCCGCCAGAGGTCACCTCGGCCGGGTCATCAGGACCCCCCCTAAATTGACCCTGCCGGTGCAAGTCGATTCTGGGGGGACGTGTGTAGCGGCTACCGCTGGGTATACACAATCGCCTTGCACCTACCGAGGACGCGGAGCGATCACCATGCCGGGCTCGTCCAGGACGCCCGGGCATGCCCGCTCTCGACTTGCCAGGCCTCGTCTGGGACGCCCGGGCATGCCCGCGCTCGACTTGCCAGGCCGCGTCCAGGACGCCCGGGTACGCCCCCTCTCGCCTTTCCCGGGCAAACGCTCCGGGATAATGTGTATATATATTGCTGCCCGATAAACGGGCTTTTGAGAGTACCTGAGTTGATTTGACACAATAAAGAAACTCGGACGAATTCCAGCTTTTTGTCGCGTCCATTCTTCCGATTTACGTTGGAGCATAGCTCCTACAACGTCATCGATCACCTTGTTTGGCCGCCATATTTGTTTTAACACAAAAGCCTTAAAGTCAAGGTTGAAATGGACACAAAGCAAGTAATATAAAAGCAATCACTCTTTTCTGCTTTGTCATGGGTGACATTGCCTCAACAAGTGAAAGCAATTTACCAATATCACTTCGACTAATACCACGTGCTCTGTGTCCCTCTTGTCTGCCTTGCAGAAACCGAAGGGATTTTCAGACTACTTTTGGGATTCAATCTCCACTCTCAATCCTTTTAAGGTATGATGGCATTCATGCATTTTGTTGTGCTGCGGTGTATGTCATAGTGGCAGTCTCAGCAGTGAGTGCGCAAGTCCAAGTCATAGTGGGGTTCGGAGCCTGGCTGGCCCACTTCCGGTGTGACAGGGGGAGATTTTCCAGGAATGTCGGACATGTTGCATCTATCAGACCAGCATCTGGTTACCACACTGTGAACCCTTTCTACTCGAGCTATATACTTCTCACATATCAGCGAATTCAATTCAACCACCAACTATTTTTGAAGTCAACATCGGCCAAATTTCTAAAATTGTTGATTTTCATCAGATTAACGTAAACTTGGTAGACGATTTGCAAAGCAGGTCATTGAATTCAACCAGTAATTATTTCTCCAAGTGTCGCTCTACGAGTTATTTTTCATTACATGCCGGAAAAGATTCCGGCAAGTATGTTGATCTGTCTGTCTGTTTGCAGCACTGCGTCTACACCGTTGCACGGAGAATCGCCAAACTTTGCACACATATTCGTCTTGCCCTGGAATCGACTGTGCCAAATTTATGACGTCATCGGTCACGTGGTTCGGCCGCCATCTTGGAAAAACCGGAAAACTTTGCACCTCCATATCTCTGAAAGTACTGAATAGAACAAATTGAGACATGGCTCATTGTAAAGAACCTTCCATTGGGAATAAAACCTGTTAATGATGACGTCATAGGTCACGTGGTTCGGCCGCCATCTTGGAAAAACCGAAAAACGTTGCGCCACTATATCTCCAAAAGTGCTGAACAGAAAAAATTGAGACATGGCTCATTGTAAAGAACTCTCCATGGGGAATAAAATATGTTAATGATGACGTAATAAGTCACGTGGTTCGGCCGCCATCTTGAAAAAATGGCAAAACTTTGCACCACGATATCTTCGAAAGTGCTGAACAGAAAAAATTGAGACATGGCTCATTGTAAAGAACTCACCATGGGGAATAAAATATGTTAATGATGACGTCATCGGACACGTAGTTCGGCCGCCATCTTGGAAAAACCAAAAAATTTCCACCTCCATTTCTCTGAAAGTGCTGAATAGAAAAAATTGATATATGGCTCATTGTGAAGAACTCTCCATGGGGAATAAAATATGTTAATGATGATGTCATAGGTGCGTCCATTATGGCGTCATAATTCGACAAGTACAAAACTTCATCTGATCAAGATGAAATTTCTTGGGCATAATCCAGGAATAAATTAGTTTTGATAATGATGACAAAATAGATGATAGTAAACAAATAATGATGACGTCATCTGTCACGTGGTTCGGCCGCCATATTTGTCCAAAATGGCCGATATAAAAAAGCATATTCCGGCAAGTCCTCGATCTCTGACCGATTTTTCATTTGTCTGTTTGTTTGTCCGCACAGAATAAATATGATTTTCTCTGCAACCGTTGGTTCGATTGACAGGAAATGTTCACCATAGGTGCAACTCCACCTGTATAATTTTTTTATGATGTGGTGCAGGCGCCATCTTGGAAAAACCGAAAATTTTTACACCTCCATATCTCCAAATGCGCTGCATTATAAAAAATTGAGACATGGCTCATTGTAAAGAACTCTCCAAGGGGAATAACATATGTTAATGATGATGTCATAGGTGCCTCCATTATGACGTCATAATTTGACATGTACAAAACTTCATCCAATCAAGATGAAATTTCTTGAGCGTATCTCAGGATAAATTGCTGGAGAAAAAAATAATGACGTCATCGATCACGTTGTTTGACCGCCATATTTGTTTTAACACAAAAGCCTTAAAGTCAAGATTGAAATGGAGACAAAGCAAGTAATATAAAAGTAATCGCTCTTTTCTGCTTTGTAATGGGTGACATTGCCTCAACAAGTGAAATAAATTTACCAATACCACTTCGACTAATACCACGTGCTCTGTGTCCCTCTTGTCTGCCTTGCAGAAACCGAAGGGATTTTCAGACTACTTTTGGGGTTCAATCTCCACTCTCAATCCTTTTAAGGTATGATGGCATTCATGCATTTTGTTGTGCTGCGGTGTTTTCATTGTGCACCGTGATGTGATGTGAGGGTTTGGGCGGTGTATGCACTTTCTTCTCAATATATAATACTATGGTGCATTGGTCCAGAATTTGTTCATTGTAAATGAGGGTATCACCCAATGGCTGGGGATTTCCGAGATTGGACACATTCCGTGTCTTTGTCCAGCAGTGAGTGCGCAAGTGCAAGTCATAAGTGCAAGTCATAAGTCATAAGTGGGGTTCGGAGCCTGGCTGACCCACTTCCGGTGTGACAGGGGGAGATTTTCCAGGAATTTAGGACATGTTGCATTTATCAGACCAGCATCTGGTTACCACACTGTGAACCCTTTCTACTCGAGCTATATACTTCTAACATATCAGCGAATTGAATTCAACCACCAACTATTTTTGAGATCAACATTGTCCAAAAGGTCAACATAGTCAACATAATTTTAAAATCCTTAATTTTCATCTGATTGACTTGAAATTTGAATAGGATTTGCATATCAGCTTACTGGAACCAAACATCAACTATTTTTGAGGTCACCCTAGGCCAAATTTCTAAAATTGTCAATTTTCATCAGATTAACTTAAACTTTGTAGACGATTTGCATATCAGGTCACTGAATTCAACCACTAATTATTTCTGAGGTCAAAAGGATGCTCGACTGAGTGCCATTCTACTTTGTTCTGTTTTGCCAAGTGTCGCTCTGAGTTATTTTTCATTACTTGTCGGAAAAGATTCCGGCAAGTTTGTTGATCGGTTGGTTTGTTACCTGCCGGAAAAGATTCCGAAAAGTATGTTGATTGGTTGATTTGTCTGTCTGTTTGTCTGTGCGCAGCACTACGTCTACACCATTGCACGTAGAATCGCCAAACTTTACACACATATTTGTCTTGCCCTGGAATAGACTGTGCCCAATTGTTAACTCTCTCGGCCCAAGTCCTCCATTATGACGTCATAATTTGATAATTCGGCAAGTACAAAACTTCATCCAATCAAGATGAAATTTCTTGAGCGTCGAGGGATAAATTGCTGGAGAAAAAAAAAATTGACGTCATCGATCACGTTATTTGGCCGCCATATTTGTTTTAACAGACAGCCTTTAAAAAAACACTAAAAAACACGTCCTCGCGAGGGTCTGCAATATCTGCTCTTTCTTGTTCGTTATTTGAAATTGGTGTAAAAAACTGTATACTGAAAAATTTCATTATGTTTGTTTCAACAGTCCCCGCCTGAAGATGTTTCAATTTCAAACACATTTCAAGGTAAGCAATCTTTCATGTTGGCATTCCTTTTTTCTTTTAACCTTTAACTATTAAGTTGCAGACTGTTTGTAATGGTGACAACGTAGATTAACAAGGAATCATTCTGTTGTATCTGCTTTGGGGGAAATCACTTTCTCTGGCAGGTTAAAGTAATTGCAGAAAGACAACTGACTCTCTCTTGAATGATTTCATCAAATATTCCTTTATCTCTCTTTGAGGAAACTTGTAACAGATGTTCCTCATATCATATGTTTTGCAGTTTTGAAAGTTATTGAATGCTCTTGTCGTAAATATACAGTCACATGAAAAAGTAAGTACACCCCATGTAAAGTTTTGACTTTTTCAACATATTTCAACATACAGCTATTTGATCTTCATTTGAACAATATTGATAGATAAAGATGATATAATATAACAAATATCATGAAACATTTACATGTTGTAGTCCATTGTTTAATTTAAATAAACATAAATGCAAATTTCTCATGTGGAAAAAGTAAGTACACCCTTGGCTCTAATAGGTGGTATTGCCCCCTTTGGCAGAAACAACCTCAAGTAGGTGTTTCTTATAACTGTCTTCCAGTCTCTGACATCGACTGGGAGGAATTTTTGCCCACTCCTCCATGCAGAATTCTTTCAACTGTGCGATGTTTGAGGGGTTTCTTGCATGCACAGCTCGTTTCAAATCCCCCTCCACAACATCTCGATGGGATTTAGATCCGGGGTTTGACTTGGCCATTCCAGAACCCTCCATTTCTTTCTTTTCAGCCATTCCTTGGTGGATTTACTGGTATGTTTAGGGTCATTGTCATGTTGCAAGGTCCACCTTCGGTTGAGCTTTAACTTTCCAACAGATGGCCTCACATTATCCTCAAGCACCCTCTGGTACAATGAAGAATTCATAGTGGATTCTATGATGGTGAGCTGCCCAGGCCCTGATGCAGCAAAGCTGCCCCAAACCATAATATTTCCACCACCATGCTTTACAGTTGGTATCAGGTTCTTGTGGTCAAATGCTGTCTTTGGTTTTCGCCAAACATGTCTTCTGGTACTGTGGCCAAATAGCTCTACCTTTGACTCATCTGTCCAGAGCACATTGTTCCAGAAGTGCTGGTCTTTGCCTCGGTGTTCATTGGCAAACTTTAGTCTTGCCCTGATGTTCTTTCTGGACAGCAAAGGTTTCCTCCTGGCACACCTCCCATGTAGATCTAATTTGTGCAGCCTCTTTCTTATGGTAGACTCGTGCACTTTGACATCAACAGTGGCAAGGGCTACCTGTAGGTCCCGTGATGACATTCTGGGGTTCTTAGAGACTTCTTTCAGCATCTTGCGGTCTGCTCTCGGGCTGAACTTGCTGGGGCGGCCTCGCCTGAACAAGTTGGCAGTTGCTTGGAATCTTCTCCACTTGTAGATGATCTTCTGGACAGTCGAATGATTGATTTCAAATTGTTTGGAGATTTTTAAAAATCCCTTCCCAGACCTGTAGGCATCTATAAACTTCTTTCTGAAGGCCTCAGAGAGCTCTTTTGATCTAGGCATGGTGACGCTGCACACTTCAACAACAAAGAGCAAACCAAACTAAATTTCTGAGGTTTAAATCAGACAGGTTCCTCCAAGATCCTCTCTAACGATGTTCTCATCATTTGCACCTGAGCTGGTGCACCTGATTCTAATTTTAGGTATTTGAAGTCGTGATAAATGTGGGGGTGCACTTACTTTTTCCACATGCGAAATTTGCATTTATGTTTATTTAAATTATACAATGGACTACAAAATGTAAATGTTTCATGATATTTGTTATATTATATCACCTTCATCTGTCAATATTGTTGAAATGAAGATTAAATAGCTGTATGTTGAAATATGTTGAAAAAGTCAAAACTTTACATGGGGTGTACTTACTTTTTCACGTGACTGTATATCAGCCATGTTTATGAAAATATTTTGCTTTCAAAAATGTTGGGTCAAAGGAGCACAGTAAAATATACGAGGATTTGATGAAAGTGCAGAAATAGTTTGCAGCAATATCTCGTCATATCAGATGGTGCAGAGGTAGCACAAACCCTTTGAGCTCTCTAGCCTGGGTTCGATTCCCCACCCGATCATAAC
This sequence comes from Myxine glutinosa, assembly GCF_964187855.1. Taxonomy (NCBI): domain Eukaryota; kingdom Metazoa; phylum Chordata; class Myxini; order Myxiniformes; family Myxinidae; genus Myxine; species Myxine glutinosa. Next base: position 108,418,751 of record NC_136271.1, on the reverse strand, counting down.
CTGTCTGATTGAGACTTCACAGGAAGGTCGTCGCATCATAAAGTACCTTGTCCCTCGGATGGATGTTCAACTGGGGACTTATCTGCAAGCATTCACTAGTGGGTGTTAAATATTCCACAGTATTCTTTCGATTAGGATTTGGTGAGTTATTACTGGTACTCTGGTTGTGCATCCCCAAAATAATGCTCTGTACGAGTCGGACTCCAAACTGACCCTCATCGCAAAAACATTCTAATGAAAAATGAAGGCTTCCTGTGAACTAGAGATGCCTTAATTCAGCTAAACATGGCACAAACCTCTGAGTGAATCAACTGGAAAGATTTGTTGACAATATGAAAAGAGATTATATTTTTTTAACTTAAACTATTGCATGTGCGATGTGAGCAAATTGCAATGGATTTTCCTGAATCCCCTTGCACATTTTATCACAGCTATCAGTAAGGAACCCTGCAATCTTTTAACATTCTTTGTGGTATTGCTTACAGATATTAGATCAATTCCAACATGGCTGTGCAGTGAACATGTTCTCACCACCATGATCTCAACCTGCTTTATTCTCGCAGCAGTGTATATTATTCACAACAACTTCGTTGAGGTAAGGCTTTATTCTTCTTCCTAAAAAATGCCAAAACCACCATTCTGGTGCATAGCCAGCACGTGGCACTGGTTACGTAGTATACCATTGAGGATGGGTCAAAAAGCAGACTAACTTTTTCATACTTCAAACCTTTTCAAATCATGTGCTGAAACATTTTGTGATGGATGTCGCAAGATTAGCCTTTTGAGTGTAATGTACCCTGCCAGTAACCCTTGTGGAAAATATCAGACCTGTCATTGCCATTTTTGCCATTGCATTTGCCATTGCATTTTGCATTTGCCATTGCCATTTTGGACAATTTATTTGAACAAGCATTTATATATCATGTATATATATGCAGCTCTATGTGGTAATCCAATCTACCGAGAAGTTTGTCCACAGCACTGCTTCCATTTCACGCATTAACTGGGTGTGACACCACCTCCTATTTTGTAAATCACACCAAACAAACATCATGGAAAGTCTTTAAAGAGCACCATAAACTGCTGAAGAACTTGGGCATTGGTGAACTCACGGAGGAGACAATCAAATCTGCAGAAGCGTTAGTCTGCAGAATATATAATGTGCACAGAACACCCTCTGTTGATTCAGCACGACATATGTTGTTCTCCAAGACTGGTAAACCAGAAGCAATGTCACCCACAAGTGATGCTCTTCATTTCCATTTGATGCGAGTACACCATCAAGCCATGGTATGGAGAAATGCTCATTGTGCCATACCTGACCTTCCTGCACCTGTGGAAATGGGATGGAAACGTGGTGATTCAGGACTAGAGCCTATTCTGATGTCACTGAGTCCAATCCCAGAAAGTTGCCTCGAGATGATTTGTTGTGCATGCCGGAAGCAATGCGAGACTTGACGCTGCAAATGTCGCTATTCAGAGTTGAGGTGCACATCAATGTGTGCATGTCAGCAACAGAGTGATGATCAGACCACTTGTATGAATTTGCTGTAGTTTGGCAAAACAACATGTGTGACATTCCTGAATGTTTGTGCTTCATGGCCATGTATACTTAATTTTAGAATAAATTGTTGTATGAAACATTGTCTTATTAAAACCATTTCCCATTTTATAGTGTCTAATTTCAATATCAGTTTGAATGTCTCTTTCAATATGTCGCCAACCATAATATAGACGAGACGGATTTATGAGAAAAAGGCCATGTATAAGCTTATAGGTGCATTTTGGGGTAAAAGTTGTAAAGCTAAAGTAAAAGAGCTGCATGTATATACATGATATATAAATGCTTGTTCAAAGAAATTGTCCAAAAATGGCAATTTGGCGGTCATTCTGTTTATGCTAATTAGAAGATCAAAAACTCAACATTTGGCTTGGGAACCGGGTTAATCGAATTCAGCATACCCTAATTATGTTAAAAAGTGAGGTTCCCAACTTTTACCCAAAAATGCACCTAACATTCACATTTCTCAGAAATACGTCTAGTCTATTGTTTTTTAAATTGTTGTTTCTTAATTTTTGCTCTTGATTTTTGTTTTACAGATGAGACATCACTTACAGCAATTTTCAAAGAGGAATAGCACCTTTGACAGCTGTGGTACGTAAAAGCTACTTGAGTGGAGTATGAATTGGCCACACAAACATGATAATAAAACAATGATAATAACAATAATAATGTCATGTCGACGGGTCTGACTAACGTCACTCGTTGCTCCAGGAACTTTGCGAATCCTGAAGATCGCCGAGTTTACCAAACTCACACTTCGTTCAATTAAGTGCTTTTTACCATTCGCAAAACTCCAAGGGTCACTCCATTCCAAGCTGAAACAGGTGGTGGAACGTGCGTGACGCAGTGATGGTGGGAAGACGTTCCTTATAAGGGAAATGGGGCTTATTGAAATTTTTTTGGGGACAAGGGTAGATAATACGCCACAAATAAATAAACGGGTTGAACCAAGAAGTCAACAGACACAAGTATGGATGAGGAAACACGCAATCTTATGTACAATGAGGAAAACGGCCTAACCAAATAGTGGTGCCAAATACTGGACTCACACAAAGAACAAAGGTGCAAGTGAGGGTTTGAGCAAGGCGTGAAGCTGGTGATGGTTGCAGGATGACGATGGTGTTAGTGGTGGTATGAGGTGTCAGCATCTCTTGATCAAGTCATCCTCAGGTTTGGGGCAATGAAGGGGAGAGAGACGGAGAGAGACAGAGAGAGACAGAGAGAGACAGAGAGAGAGAGAGAGAGAGAGACAGAGAGAGAGAGAGAGAGAGAGAGAGAGAGATTTACTCTCCGTGCCCAAAGGTCAACTGCCATGTGCAAGGTGACCACAGTCCTCAAACTCTGGGACTGCCTTCACTGTTGGCAGATCCTGTGATTAGCCACCTGCTGCCATCTTCCAGGCATTCCCGCACCATGGGGCGGCCCCAATAAAATGTCGTGCCCAAAGGATTTAACAAAATGTGAAAAAGTCAAGGGGTGTGAATACTTTCTGATGGCACTGTATATCTATAAAACATTTTTTTTCCTTTAGATTACTCACAAAATGTTCACAAGATTGAGTTTTTGAAAGAGGATAGCCACTCTTGCAACTGCTCTGCTTGTAGCCCACCAACCAACACAGCATCCGAGATGTTATGTTTTTTTTATGTTGAAGGCTCCATTCAAGGTCTATATAGTCCTCATCGAGGCCAGGCCTTATATAAAATAACTGCATTGATAAATGTGAGGAAAGAGAAATAAAAGACAGAGAATGTGAAGGCGAGGAGTGAAAATGAGTAAAAAAAGTGTATTATGTTTGTTTGTGAGAAAGAGATATTGAAGCTAGCCTGGTAGCTTTAGTTTGAGTGAGACAGAAAGTAAGACCAGCAATCCTGACACGGAGTGTGTAAGATGGTTCTGGGCACCACTTTAACGCTCCTAAGTCCGAACAGTAGTACGATCGTGAGCGGTTGCTGTCGCCAACCAACTACCTAAAGGTGTATGTAAAGATGTATCCACAATGAAGGAATATTCATGGTAACATAGATAAAGACCCTTAAATGATTGTTTGTCGGTGTCCAAAAAAAGTTAAAGGGCATACAGCATGATCACACACACACACACACACACACACACACACACACACACACACACACACACACACAAGTATGCAAGATGAACCACAAAATACTAAAACTGATTGCGAAAGCAACAGAGCTCTGGAACACCACATTGATATTGGAAAAACAGCCTCTGGACGGTGGTTCCATAGATGGGAGAAGCGAGGAACAAAGGAGTTGAAGTCTGCTGTTGGCCTGGATTTTGGAACTTCAACCAGGAGAGGGTTACTGGAAGAACACATGCATCCAGGACCTGTTGGGGGGAGGATAGCAGGTTGAGCAATATCGGAGAAGAGGCGGTAGAAAACAGACCACTGACCTACCTGTCATGTGAAAGCAACAGGCCTTGTCCTTTGGCCTTATCGTGAGAGGTTCCATTAATACTGAGAGCATTATATTCCACAGAATCCAAGAGAGACAGATTTGATGCTGGGCCACAGCCCATAAGGGAAAGCAGTACAGTATTCCATTGAACAATGGACAAAGTCCTTGTAGACTGTGAGTCGCTCTGCTTTTCCTCAGAAAGACTGGGATTGATGGAGGATGCTCAATCTATGCCTGGCTTTAAAGACCAGCCTTGCTATGTGGTTGGCTGAGGAGAAGTCATGGCTGATTGTGAAGCCTCACAGTTCAAAACGTAACCATTTCTACTGGCTGACCATGGAGATAGACTTGCACAACACGTGGGTAAATGTTAATAACATCGTTTAAGAAGTGGAGTAAGTCGACTTCCAAATGATCATGTTAATTCTTTATTACTTCCTTTGCACAGAAGTACACCAAGTCTTCACAACAGGACCCCTTTTGTAAACCCAAGAGGGAGTCATCATTGTCAAATTGTACAAGTAAAGATAGGCATGAGGGTATGAAAACTATAATCCAAGGATCCCATCTGGGGCATATAGAGGTTACAACCACCAAAGAAAGATTGGATTCTCTGCTACGCCGAATCCACATCATTATGGAATCCTTCAACAAAGCTGTGAAACATGAGCAGAAAAGTGAGGCAGTGGGTTAATGCAATGCTGTGTGTCTCAATGCAGGAAGCAACACAAGTGCAGATCTTGCCGAGGACAACAAAAGGAACAGTAACAATGCTGTGCATCGTGTGGATTGCTGCTTTCAACCGGAAGATGAGGTTGTCACTGGATCCTCAGCTGCACCTAAAACTTCTCAGTACAAAAAACGTAGGGAACTGGAGGAGCTTTGCATGAAATTCGCCAGGACCACAAAATCTAGTACTATTGCAAAGAATTACCACAAGGTATAGTATTGATTTTCATTGATGTTTCTCCTTGAATTGTATGGTACCACCTCTCCCATCGGGCCCTCTGTAAGATGATGATAAGAGCAGCTGTTTAATTGTCTAAAGTAATAAAAACATTTTCAAACGAAAGCGAAGCAGATGACACGCCATCACGAATCCCCATGCTTCGCACCAAAAGCAAAGTTGAAAGGTGGCAAAAAGTTCCACCAGGAATGAATGACCCAATATCAAATTTTGAGTTTAAAAAAATCTGATGTCTTGATCCCTGTGACCCCAAGTCCCCACCTCCTGACATGAACCACCTCCTGACATGAACCACCTCCTGACCCTAAGACATGAACCAGGAGTCGAATCAAAAAATCGTTACATAATTCATGTGTACCCCAAAGTTGATTGCATATACAATGTTTACAGCATATCCTTTGGGGCAATGCCACCTAGAACAGTGTTTGTCTGTCTGTGGCCACACAAACGTACACCAATCAGAGCTGAGGATCTGGTCACATGACAGGGGGATGCGTTCAGTAACCATTACAGTTACATATTTTACTAAAAGCAAATATAATAACCTTCTGTGGAACGTTCTGGGGTCCCAGCGGGTTTCATAAGGTCGGTAGGTTTCAGAAATTCCTCAATACAATTATGATTTTGAAATGTGAACCACATCAAATCCGGAAGGATTTGTGATCTTGTTCCCAAATCCGGAAGTGAACAGATGATGACGGTTCGCTGGTTTGATAATATCTCAATACAATCGTGATTTAACATCATATTTTGATATATTAACATGATATTATCAATTCGTGATTGGAATGATGAATGATGCTGTTTGGAATGAAAATATAGAGAAATTTAGTTTAAAGCAAAATGAGGAAATGACGTAAGGGTTTCCATCCGTGACATTCATCGATTCCCCATTTGCAGTTTCGCCATTGACTGGGCGTAGGAACATTTAGACTGGGTGCGTTTTTTGTCGAAGTCCTTTACGAACCTGCTGTCAATGCCTGACGTTCGATTGTATGTGGCACAGGAATGTGGAAAAATATTGGTTCATCGTTTGCCATTCGCCATTTTTTTTTCCACCCCAAGTCATTCACCAGCAGACTGTGTCCATGCCTGAAGTCAAAAATTTTAATACTTACATTATTTGCTGACTGCTAACGGCTATCACCTGCCAGGTCAAACTATGCTCGTCAATTAAATTATTAAACAAGTCCGGCTATGCCGTTGTTAGAGTGTCGGTCTTGTTTTACAAATGGCCCATAATCGCATTTTTTGGTATTTGACTTTTTGACTCTGCCCCAGGGTCCCAGATGGTGGGGCCAAAAATGATACTACTCACAATGAGACATATCCCTGGTGTTGGGCTAGCGGCTAGGGTGCCGGCTTAGGATCCTAGGATCCTGGGTTCGAATCTCGGTCGATCGCCGAATTAATGCCAGGGGGGTTGACTCAGCCTGTCATCCTTCCGAGGTCGGCTAATTGAGTACCAGTTCACTGGTAATTCCCTGTTTGTCGTTGAAGGCGGCAAAAAGGGTTGGCGTCAGGAAGGGCATCCGGCCGTAAAACATTGCTTCAAAAAGGGGACCAAAAAACAACAACTACCACGGTCCCCGAAAAGGCCAACCCCCGCTTTGCGGGGGAAAATGGCCTCTAAACGGTGGTTTTTTTCACAATGAGACACAAACTGAGCCAAATGTTCTAAATGTGGCATAACTAGACCACTAAATGTGGCATAAACAGCATATTTTCATTCTATCCAATGTTACCAAGTACTTCTTCAGACTAATGTATACTACCTCCCCTAATATAACCCCGAATCCTATTTGCCATTTCTTTGCTGAGTGTGATATTTGTGTTTATTGAGCCTGAAGTTGGAACTCAGTATTGAGTTACAGACAATCACCCCTCACCTGATGTTTGCTGGGAATTAATCAATGTCATTCAAAGCCTTTTTTGTTTTAAGATATTTGAAAATGGTGTAAAATTTTCGACTGAAAATTTTTATTATGTCTGTTTCAACAGTGCTCAGAGGTCGAGCTCTTTGAAACCAGGAAATACCCACCTAAAAATGTTTGTGTTTACAACGTATGTCAAGGTAAGCAATCTTTCATGTTGGCATTTCCTTTTTTTCTTTTGTCCTTTAACTATTAAGTTGCAGACTGTTTGTAATGGTGACAACGTAGATGAACAAGGAATCATTCTGTTGTATCTGCTTTGGGAAAACGAAGCTTCTCTGGTAGGTCAAAGTAATTGCAGAAAGACAACCGACTCTCTCTTGAATGATTTAATCAAATATTCCTTTATCTCTCTTTGAGGAAACTTGTAACAGATGTTCTACATATCATATGTTTTACAGTTTTGAAATTTATTTAATGCTCTTGTAAATATATATCAGCCTTGTTTATGAAGATATTTTGTTTAAATGTTGGGTCTAAGGAGCACGGTAAAAATAAGCGTCGTCGCATCACAAAGTGCCCTGTCCCTCGGATGGATGTTCAACTGGGGACTTATCTGCAAGCATTCGCGAGTGGGTGTTAAATATTCCACAGTATTCTTTCGATTAGGATTTGGTGAGTTATTACCGGGACTCTGGTTGTGCATCCCCAAAATAATGCCCCGTACGAGTCGGACTCCTAACTGACCCTCATCCCAAAAACATTCTAATAAAAAAATGAAGGCTTCCTGTGAACTAGAGATGCCTTAATTCAGCTAAACATGGCACAAACCTCTGAGTGAATCAACTGGAAAGATTTGTTGACAATATGAAAAGAGATTTTTTTTTTTTTTTACTTAAACCATTGCATGTGCGATGTGAGCAAATTGCAATGGATTTTCCTGAAACCCCTTGCACATTTTATCACAGTGATCAGGAAGAAACCTTACGTGCATGCAGTCTTTTAACATTATTTGTGGTATTGTTCACAGAAATTGCATCCATTCCAACATGGCTGTATGGCTGGATCTCAAACTACTATATTCTCGCAGCAGCATATATGATTCAGAACTTTGTTGAGGTAAGGTTTTTGTCTTCTTACTTAAAAATACAGGCAAAATCCTGTCTGGTCAGTCTTTTCGGACTGCCACTGGTAAGTAACATGTAACCCAGTGCTACCTGCCACATGGTCGGGTTGTCGGCGACTTAACCAACACCCGTCACTGACTTTGCTAGTGGAAGGGTGACTGTGACACCGTGCCAGGACCAAAAACAACACTTGGCAAAGGGCTGATGAGCTCCTGTAGGGAGCCAATGGCCATCCAGTAAGGAGATGGTGTTTCCTAAAAAAACACCCATCCAGTTTGGACCAGTTGAAGTCATCCCAAAGACTTTAAAAATCGTACGTGCTGCTTCCTTGCTTGAAAAGGATAGAGCCGGACTGTCCCCATCGGTTGACATCCATTGGGAGGAGGAAATTTCTCTTGAGGACTTTTGAAACATTTCTCTGAAAACATTTGCAAAAATTTCAATATCCTCGTCCCAGAAAATTCATGGAAACATGAACCAACAGCATTAATTGAAAACAAGAATTTCATGCTCACCTATGACCTCATGATCCCATTGAGCTTGAACATAGAAAGCAAAGCATTGCAACCAGATATTGTACTTAGGTACAAAAAAGAAAAGGCAGCATTGCTAATTGAGTTGTCACTACCCAGCGATTAGGGCCCTAAACAACACAGATATCAAGAAAATGACCAAATACCAGGATCTCAAAAATGAAATGAAAATATCCTGGAAGCTGAAATTGTGCCAGTGATAAATTGGAACAATGGGAATGATAAATAAGAACCTCCCAAATATCCTACAAACCATCCCCGGGAATATTACCACAAACTAACCACAGTTGGAGGCTGTTCGGGGCATGGTAACAATCCTGAAAATAGCCCTCAGAACAAAACTTTGAGAACAACAAAATTTATCAACTACAAAATTTCACACAACTACGTCCACAACTTTTTGAGATATCCTGTTCACAAACAGACAGGGGTGAAAACATAACCTCCATCCACCTTTGGTGACGGAGGTAAAGAACATGCCGTTGTGTACTGTTTCCTAAGCAAATATCAAATGAATGCCTCTTAGTTAGCAGCATTTCCCCTCTCTGCTTGTTGTATTCTCTCAATTCCCTATCTCTACATACTGATAGTAATGCCAAGATAGTGCTTCTGTTAAAAACAGTTGCAGATGATGGAGTTGCAGTTGCAAACAGTTACAGAATGACCACAGATGTGTTCATACGTTTTGCTATCAAGAATTACACGACCCATGTCTTGCACAACACGTGGGTAAATGTTAATAACATTGTTTAAGAAGTGCATTAAGAAGACTTCCAAATGATCATGTTAATTCTTTATTACTTCCTTTGCACAGGAACACACCAAGCCTTCACAACGGGACCCCTTTTGTAAACCCAGGAAGGAATTGTCATTGTCAAATTGCACATGTGAAGAGAGGCATGAAGGTATGAAAACTATAACCCAAGGATCCCATTTAAGACATATAGAGGCATCCTCTTCGCAAAAAAGGTTGGATTCGCTTCTGTGCCACAGAAACTGAATCCAAATCATGAAGGAATCCTTCAACAAAGCTATTAAACATGTGCAGAAAAGTGAGGCAGTGGGTTAATGCAATGCTGTGTGTCTCAATGTGCAGGAAGCAGCTCAACTACATGTCTTGCCAAGGACACCAAAAGTTACAGTAACAATGCTGTGCATCTTGTGAAGTGCTCATTGAAAGATGAATGTAAGAAGAAAAACAAGCCAGTGCGGTCACTGAAGGATGCGTGGCACGATGAAAAAAGCAGCACGACTTATCGGCCTGAGGATTCCAGAGGTATCAGCAAAAGTGATGTGCATCTTGTGGATTGCTCCTTTCAACATGAAGTAGAAGTTTACACTGGATCCTCAACTTCACCTGAAACTACTCCATGCAATGACGTTGGGGAAATGGAGGAGAGTAGCACAGAATTCGCCAATACCACAGATTCTAGTTCAATTATGGAGATTGACCATGAGGTATATTATTGATTTCATTGATGTTTCTTCTTGAATTGTACGGTACCTTTGCCATCAGGCAATTTCTTTAAGATGATGATAAGATCAGCTGTTTAACTTTAACAAGTAACAAAACATTTTAAAACAAGAGTGAGGTCAATGGCATGCCATCGCAAATCCCCACCCATCCCACCTAAAGCAAACTTTAAAGATGGTAAAAAGTTCCATGAGGAATGATCCAATATCAAATTGTGAGTTTAAAAAATATTGTTTTGACCCCTCCCAAGCATTCCTTTACTCTTATTCTCTGTAGAATACTGTAGTTAGACCTGGAACCGACTGTTGTATATGAGTGTATAACTCTCATGTGCCACAGTTATAACTTCTAACTATACCATTTTTGCTGACTCTAACTCTAGCTGTGACTCGAAGTCCCCACCCTGTGGGCCTTGAACTGGGGATCAAATCCCCAAAAATCGTTACATATTTCATGTGCACCCCATTGTTGATTGCATATCCAAATTTCATTTCATAATGTGCCCATTATTGCATTTTTTTAGAATTTGACCGTTTGACCCTGCCCAAGATCTTTACACAGATTCTGAATGGGATTCAAGTCTGGGCTTTGGCTGGGCCACTCAAGGACTCTCACGCTCTCGTTCTGAAGCCATTCCAGTGATGCTTTGGCTGTATGCTTGGGGTTATTGTCTTGTTGGAATGTAAATCTTAGTGTAAGTAAGTTGGAACATAAATAAGATCTTTTGCACTCTGAAGCAGGATCTCCTCAAGGATTTGCCTATATTTTACTCCATTCATTGATCCTTCTATCATTACAAGTCTCCCAGTTCCTGCCGCTGAAAAGCATCCCCATAGCATGATGCTGCCACCACAATGCTTCACGGTACGGATGGTGTTAGATGTGTGATGAGCTGTGCTTGGTTTCCGCCAGACATTGCCCTTTGCATTCAGGTCAAAGAGTTCAATTTTCATCTCATCAGACCACAGAATCTTTTGCCTCATGCTTTCAGAATCTTTCACGTGCCTTTTTGCAAACTCCAGACATTCTGTCATGTGCCTTTTTCTCAGGAGTGGCTTCCGTCTAGCGGCGAGCCACTCTCCCATAAGTTCCTTCTTGTCTGGTTGCTCAGTTTGTTTGGACGGCCAGCTCTAGGAAGTGTCTGGGTAGTTCAATATTGTTTCCATTTCCTAATGGTGGAGCTCACTGGACTCTTGTGAACTTTTAACACTCTAGAAATTGTTTTTTTTATCATTCTCCAGATCTATGCCTCCTCACAATTCTATCCCAGAGTTCTAAGGACAGTTTATTGGACTTCATGGTAGAGTTTCTGCTTTGACATGCTCTGTCAACTGTGAGACCCTATAGAGAAAGGTGTTTCTTTTCTAAATCATGTCCAATCAATTTAATTTGCCACAGGTGGACTCCAATCAAGTTGTAGAGATATCTCAAAGATGATCAAAGGAAATTGGATGCACCTGAGCTCAATTTGGAGTGTCATAGCAAAGGGGTTGAATAGTTATTGACTTGAGACATTTCAGATTTTCATTTTTAATTATTTTGAAAAATATTCTAAAAACAAAATTCCATTTTAACATTATGGGGTATTATGTGTAGATTAATGAAAAAAATCTGTATTTTAAAATGAATTTTAACCCATTTTAAATGAAGGTTGTGTGAAACAGCCACAACATACACAACAAAATGTGAAAAAAAATCAAGTGGTGTGAATACTTTCTGAGGGCACTGTATTTAACCCCGAGTTGTTTTTTAATCATCTACTTTTTGTTTCCTTCATAGGAGCAGACCAAGGCTCACTGTAACAACACAGTGGCTTGGGAAAATGAGTCGATTGGGAGTACACAGCAGAAAACAACTCGTTCACAATCCTCCAGTTCCTCTTGCTCCTCAATTTCCACAATCGATGATAGGCATGAAGATATTACAGTGAGAAAAAGTGAGAAAATACAGAGTTGTTTGGTGGCCCCACCTTCCATAGAACAGAAGCCTCCACAGGAGCACAGCAGAAAAAGTGTAGAACGCATTGTAAAGGCCTTTGATAAACTTGAGGAACGTCAGCTGAAAAGGAGAACAGAGGGGTCATGGAATGCGAAGTTCCTCGTTGAGAAAAGCAGCAAGACTCCATGCAATGATGAAGGCACAAGAATCACTTGCATTTCTGGACACATGGTGGCTGGGAATAGTCAGCTCACAAAATCTCAACATTCAAAGCAATATAAATCAGAAAAGGACATGAACTCTACAGATCCTTCACAAGCTGTGCAACCACAAAATTTGGAAGTTTCGAGAAGCACAAAATGGTCTAGTCCCAGAATACACCACTGGGCGAAAAAATGCTTTGACAACACAGACTATTTAAGAGATTCAAAATGTACAAACCAGACTGCACAATCCCCTGTTGAAGAAAAGCATTCAGAACCAGCAACACACCTCTCCATGACACAACACCCTCAGTCCACAACACAACATGAAGCGATGAAATATTTTCAGGCCAAATTAAGCTCTCAAAAATTCAAAAACAGCATAGCAAGAGAAAAGTCAAAAGTCACAGGACATGCCAAGGCCACAAAACACAATGTGGCTTCCAAACACCCCATGGGTATAGAACCTGTGCACAACAGGGGCAATGCCCTGACCACAGAAGAGTCTCTGGCTACAGTTCCTCTCGAGCCAAAAAAATGCTCAAACATTACAAAAAGCTCTGAAACCACAGACTGCTCTAGAGAGACACAACGCGACAAGGCTTCAGAGCACTCTCAGAAGAGGGAGCGCTCTCAGAACAGGGAGCGCTCTCAGAACAGGGAGGGCTCTCCGAAGAGGAAACACTCTCAAGCTCCAGTTCCTCTCCGGGTGAAACAATCATTGGGAAGTGCAAAACCCTCTGAGACAACAGAAAGTTCCATAGAAATACATCCACCAAACAAAACAACACCTCCTGATGCAAAGCAATCCTTGAAGGCTAAACTGCATTTTAGAGACGACAATTCCAAGGTAACAGATTTTTTAATATTTTTTTTGTATTCAGAGTCGAGGCTCGTGAAAGAGCTAACATTTATCAAACAAACAAATCAAACAAACAAGCAAACAAAGTATATAAAAAGGGGAGCGGTCGACAAGATGGGGAGAGAAGGGGAGGAAGCACACAAACACAACATTTGAGAGCAGGGACATCGGGAGATGTGTGGGAGGGAGAGGGCCTGGGGGGAGGCAGGATAGGCATAAAACGCAAGGACACCAAGGATTTCCAGGAAAGAAGTCGGCACCTCAAAAAAGTGGATTTGGGGTGAAATTAGCGGGGGTAGAAAAGATCAAGGTTTTGGATTGGGGAAGATAAGAGATGGTGGTGAACAGCCGTTTTAAAGACCTGGAGAGAGGAGTAGGATTGAAGAGAGTGAGGGAGTTTGTTCCAGAGGCGGGAGAAAAGAGGAATGAAGGAGTGAAGGTGAGCAGAGAGTCTTGATTTTGGCAGTTTAACCATAAGAGGGTTGCAGGCAGATCTTGTGCGACCTGTAGGAATATTTGGGGGACAGAGCCCAGAGAGAGCTGGGGGAGCAAGGCCGGAGAGGAGTCGGTAGAAGACGGAAAGACCACCAACCTGCCTGCGGTGAGTAAGTGAAAGGCCCTCGGAGATAGCATCATCGCGGGAGATTCCAATGATTCTGAACGCTTTGGTTTCAACAGCGTGAAGACGAGCTAGGTGTGAGGCAGGAGCACCAGCCCAGAGGGGAGAGCAGTACTCCATTGAGCTGCGGATGAAAGCCTTGTATGTGGTGAGGAGCTCAGGTGCTCAGGTGTTCCAGAACCACAATATATGGCAGTAATGAAAAAAAGCACAAGGCCTCAAAACACATTCCAGAACTAAAAAATCCTGCCCAGAACAGTAGAATTTCCCAGACTGCAAAAATGTCTCTTTCTGCAGTAGAAAGCGAGATTGTTTGTTTGCCAGACCTTCAGGGCTTTCCAAGAGTTTTAGTGCCTGAACGTCTTCGAGACGGTTGTTGAGAAAATAGATGGGAGGGTTTGCGGAATGGTCCTTTTGGAGAGAGAGAGAGAGAGTGTGTGGATGTGTTGAATATCTTAGAATTGAAAGACATGTTCCAAGTGTTTAACCAGATTATGATTTTGTCAAGGTCTGAGGAGAGAGAAGAGGCTGCAATGCCTGTCTGTCAGAAGGATGAGGGATGTCACGGCACAGTATAGTCATCAGGAAAGAGATAAAGAGGATTAAAGGAAAGAGATAAAGAGAGTCATTGAGATCATTGATGAATATTAGGAACTAGTGGGGTCACCCGTGGGAATCCCACGGGCATGGACGTGTTTGACATTTCGATATATTGAGTTAGATGCTGCACCTGCACATTCAGTTTCACAAAATGGTTACTGGCAATTTATCAGATGCACAAATGATGTAATCTACACAATGTATTTACTTCTGATAACATGTGAATGCATGTGCGTGCACACCCACACACACATACACACATATACACACACAAACACACGTACACCCACAAACATATATACACACACATATATACACACACGTACACACACACACACACCCACACAATATATACACACATACATACACACATACATACACACACACGTGTACATACACAGACACACAAACACATCTCGTTTTTTCATTTCTGTTCCTCACAATTTTGTCTCTCTCTTATTCACAGACGCACACACATCGACATCCACACACACACACACAGACACACACACACACACGTGCACACACACACACATATATACATACACACACACACACACACATATATACATACACACACACACACACACATATATACATACACACACACACACACACATATATACATACACACACACACACACATACACACACACACACACACACACACATATACATACACACACACACACACATATACATACACACACACATATACATACACACACACACACACACACACACACACACACACACACACACACACATACATATATATATATATATATATATATATATATATATATATATATATATATATATATATTGTTACGGACACGGCTAGGATGTTTGCCGAGCGGATGGCCGCCGCGCCCGAACAGTTACCCCGACTAACCCGATTCCTGAACGTTGGCCAAAATCGCGCCACAGATATTCAATGGGGAAAAGACTAAAGCGAAGGATGTGAAGAAGAAGAAGACAGAAGTAGGGAATACGGATATAATTTATTTACTATTTACAACCAAAAGAAACCAAGGAAGAAGGAAGGATAATAAAATAATTTACAGAAGAATCAGAGACACAGTGAAAATCGCTAGCTTATCTAAACAGGCTTAACTTAACCCAGGACAGAACAAACAAGACGGACTCACATGGGGAATTGTAGAGTGGATTGGCTGGAAGGAGGTGGGTGGCTGGAGGGGGAGGAAGGCACGGAGCTGGCTGGAGCTTGATCCCGCACGGGACGTCAGGCTGGACCTCGACGGCCGCCGATGCCACCGATCCTGTCGTGTGCGCGGGGTAACGGGGCGGAGCTGCTTGGTGGAGCCAACGCCGCTGGTGGGGGGTCTGGCATGACGGGTTCTCTCTCCCTCTCTCACAAACTCCAGGACTCTTTCTCTCTTTGCTTCGCTTCGCCCTTCTCTCCTCTCTCTTTCTTAGTCCAACCCAGTCCAACAACTTCCTCTCTTGCTTAGTCCAACTCTTAGTCCAACTCAGTCCTCTCTTGCTTAGTCCAACAACAACTTCCAGGCTTTCGCGCGCGCTCTATATAGCGCCTCAGGCGATCAAGCCGCTGGTGTCCAGGACACGCCCATCGGTGGGCTCGCCTCGGCCCTGATTGGTCGGCACGGCCCTCTGGCTCCACCCTTGATGACGATGGGCGGGCACGCCCAGGAGTCGGCAGCTCCTCCCCCTTCTTCTCCAAGCCGACCTCATGGCGAATGGAGTCGCGGAGGGAACAGTTGGCAATTGTTGGAAGGGGAATGTGAATGAAAGGGGATCTACTCTTATTTCACTTGGTGCAATGGAGTATTTAAATTAATGGGAGACAAATCCTTAGCCTAGTACACATAATAAGGATATAACTACTGAACAGGGATATATGGTGTCCTTCGTGTATATAAAAAAAAAAAAAAAAACCACCTTTAGAGGCCATTTTTCCCCGCAAGCGGGGGTTGGCCTTTTTCGGGGACCGTGGTTGTTGTTGTTTTTCGGTCCCCTTTTTGAAGCAATGTTTTACGGCCGGATGCCCTTCCTGACGCCAACCCTTTTTGCCGCCTTTAACAACAAACAGGGAATTACCAGTGAACTGGTACTCAATTAGCCGACCTCGGAAGGATGACAGGCTGAGTCAACCCCCCTGGCGTTAATTCAGCGATCGACCGAGATTCGAACCCAGGATCCGAGGATCCTAAGCCGGCACCCGAGCCGCTAGCCCAACACCAGGGCAACACCAGTGTATGCTTTATGGAATTAACTACGGGAACGCCCTTTGACCTTTATACAACAGACTGGAGGCAGGAGGGTCCAGAATAAAGCAATAATAAAAAAACACAATAAAAAACACAATCCTCATATCCACAACACTGCACCCTCCTCCTCTTAGGCACGTCCCGGGCCTCTTACCTTAACTTTTAGTGTGGCACGTAGGTGTAGTTCCCTCTACATTTAACCTGACCCTGAGTGTGACCGTTTTAAAACATAAATAAATATGTCCCGCTGCTCCATTGCACCCTGCCTCACAGATTCACGCCCACAACTAACCGAATTGCGGAATGGTCTTCAAACTATACATTTACGGTGGGGGCGCATTATTTACAACGACTCTACTTTATTTACAATACGCAACCCAGGACCTGTGATTGTTCTTTTGGGGGGGGAGAGACAGTCTGCTCTGCATCGACGTACCATGAAGCACCCAAAACGCACCAAAACACCCTCAAGCACCAATCGGTGCACAGTCATCACTGTTCATGAATAAAAATAACCAAACAACCCCTAACCCTGCTTGTGGTCTCTTGCTCTTCGGCTCCCTCTACTGGCTATTTGCTTTCTTCCAGATGTTGTCATCTTCTTTGCTGGCGGCCTATTTGCAATAAAATTTGCACAAAACGTGTCCATTTTCATTTTATTTATTTATGGCCAACAGGGCCGACTAGTGTGGTTCACCTGTGGGGCATAGGTGCCCTGTGGTCAAGGTCCGCCAGCAAGATCTCGGGCCTTCATGGCCGGTTCCAGCAGAGGGGCCTTGCCCCAACCCATGTGGTCCATAAGGTGGTGCATCGATGCAGACAGCTGTGGTTCCGGGAGTTTCGGGCGCACAATGGCGGACCCACACACGCTCCCCTCGGCGCCCAGTGGCGCACAGGTCCTCATGTGGGAGACAAAAGGGGGAAAAGACAGATGAGCGAGGGGTAAGGTCACAAGGGTACACATCAATACAGGCAATGCAAGGCAAGGTGCGTATGGAGACGGAGCGGAGAAAAGCTCGTCCCTACCGTACGTCACCCCACCCCTGTCACCTACTCTACCCTTGCCCTTACCCCATATTTACAAAATCTACACCTTTACAAATTCGTCACTACTGTCACGTCTCCCCATATCTCTTCTATACCAAATTCGTCACCACAATCCCTCTAACCAAAATTTGCCATCACCCAATTCATCATCAATCCTCATAAGGAGGGAGAGATGGAACAACAAGCACAATGTCACACCCACGTCATGATGCGTCTCACATTCCAAACATCTGCACAATAAAAATAATAAAACATGGCATGGTGTGGAGGTACGTCATCCCAGGTGAGTGGATGTAGATGGTGCGAGGAGATTCTTAATCCTAACTACCTTCTAAATGACTTTAACACACTTTACACTACCCGGGGTCTTTACCTGCCAATCCATTGGCCAACTTACACTATGGGTTCTAAAAACCAATTCCCATTGACCAAACTGTGGTGCTTCATCAATTTGGGGTCTCACTCCCCCGATTCATCTCCCGGTGCCCTTGCAGCTCTCCCAGCAGGTCTACCCACCTGCACACCTCCACCACTGTAGTTGCCACCCGAGCTTACCTGCTCCTTAACCTAACCTATCTACTGGGGAAGGCCCCTCCTGGCTCTGTCACCCCTTGGTGCCCTCTGGCACTGGGCTACCCGGGTCCGTCCTCCGGATCCTCGGGCCCCATCCACAACAACTACCGGCTCCCAGAGCCCACCTGCGGCCTCACCTGGCCGACATCCTCACAGTGGTGGAGTGCCCAACCAACTATATACACTAACAGGCTACACGCCCAGCAATTTCCACAACACTAATGCACCCATCCAAATACCATTCTTTCACCACGCACCACAGATGCCAATATCCAACCACAATTTACCTATACCCTCTACCTAACACTTACACTACCCTCCCCGGGTATTCGTGATGGGGGTCCATTCTTCCCCCATTCACACCTTCGCACCATCCACTCCACTCCACAGTTTCCACCATACTCACTCCACGACCATCCATTCCAATACTCCATATGTCCCACACTCCATGTCTTCCACACAACCATTCTCCATACACCTGTTGTTGCACACCTGTGCAATCACACCTGGTGCCACCTGCACCCTCCTTCCTTCCTGGACCATTTGGTCAGCACAACTCATCACTATCACTCTCATACACTGCTCCATCCACCTGTCCAGTTGCACACCTGTGCAATCACAATACTACTCACAATCACAATCAGTTACTCATACCCTGCTCAATACACTTTCGATCCTCACACACACGGCATCATCTCATCTAACTACTCCCCTCTGAAACTCACGCTTCCCAGTCGTCCCTTACTTTATTACGCTCCCTCGTCATTATAATCCACACTGATCTACCTGCGTCCCCACTACAGGTATCATTGTCACTACCTTATCTTAACGTTACCTAAGGTCATCTCTAGGTCCCTATCATTATATCCTAACCCTCCCGGGCTAGTTTTCACTGCCATAAACCCCATAAAACTAGTGCTCCTTTGCCCCCGCTGTGAGAGATGGCAGAGTTGCCATCCCACCACATCGGGTATCTTTCAATATAAATTTTGCTCGTCCAAATTCAACAAATCAAAAATTTGCCAATCATCTGCCAATCACTCTACCATTACCAATCATCACTCTGCCAATCATTTGCCAATCATCAAATTTTGTTTTTCTAATTTCGGGGCCAAAACACTATCCTCATCATCACAGTCTACTCACTAGAGCCTCTCGGTGCGCCAATTCATTTCCAAAGCTCGGCTTCGTAAAGCCGAGCAATGAATGCGGGTTGTTTGGTGCCGGCGGCTGGATGCGTCCGGCATTCGGTGCAGGGAAGGATGCTTACCCGGGCCGAGATCCCACGCACCATCTCGGCACAGAGCCGTCCAATGGCCCGATCTCGACCTGCCGGAACGCCTCAACCACAAAGGGTTGTCGTGACGACCCTTCCTACAGGGCCGCCCGCTCCGCTTAGTGGAGCACGGACGCGGCCGTTCAAAGCGCGGCCCGGTGTGGATCTCGCACGGCGGTTCTTTCGAAACCGCCGCGGATCCCCGCGGCACGCAAAGCTGCCCGGTTCGCACCGAAGGCCCGATTCGGCTATACGTCGCTCTAACCGCTAACCCGGTTACCGTCGATGCTCCACTTGCATGCTCACACCCCGCAGCCCGTTCCTTGCTCATACATCCAGCCGTCTCCATGCTCTTTGTCATTGCACCTTTCCTGGCACACCCAGGTACACTCATTCCGCTTACAGACTTTGTCACACACCTGACCACCGCACACCTTTGCACACACTTGTCGTTCGCACACCTCACCAACACACCTCTTCGCGCCCCCTCCTCGGTCACCTCCTCTGTGACAACCACAGGTGTGCTCTCACTTGCACACCCAACCACGTGCCTCACTACTAACTCAAGTGTGCATTCCCACACACGCTCTACCATTCCAGGTGTGCATCCTTCCATTCCAGGTGTACATCCTCTCACCTGCCACAACCAACTCACGCTCCGTGTCACTCTTACTACTCTCACCTCCACACTCGGTCGCGCACTCACCCTTACTCTCGACAGTGTACTCTGTACTCATGCACCCGTCCATTACACACCTTTCTCACGCACACTCTCCCGTTACACCCTCTGTAACACTCACCAAAGGTGTGCATTCTCCCTTACTCTTGACAGCGCACTCTTTCCTCATGCACCCGTCCGCTACACACCTTTCTCGCGCATCCTCTTGCGCACACTTTCCCGTTACATCCTCCGTAACACTCACCACAGGTGTGCATTCTCCCTTACTCTTGACAGAGCACTCTTTCCTCATGCACCCATCCGCTACACACCTTTCTCGCGCATCCACTTGCGCACACTCTCCCGTTACATCCTCCGTAACACTCACCACAGGTGTGCACTCTTTCGTTACATCCTCTGTAACACTGCCCACTACGCGCTTCCATGTGCTCCCTCGCACACGCGCTACGACCAACTCGCTCTCGACAGCACACTCACTCCTCGGCGTGCACTTTTTCCTCACACACCCCATAGTCGGACATTCTCGCACACCTCCTCCTTCGCACACCGTACCTGTCACATACTTCACCAACGGCCTCTCACGAACACCCGGGTCCACAACAACCCCCAAGCCGACTGAAGCTCCCCTCACATCATATACATTTCCGAATATATCGCCACTCACCTTGGCACCTCGTCTCCGCACCTCCTTCGCCACCTGCAAACTCTTTATTTGGTTCGCGAGCACACCATCATGATTTGAACACAGACTTTGTACCAATTCCATCACCTCCTCCTTTATCTCCCTCTTAGTTTCCCTCCGTCTCTTCTTAATTTCACTCACCCCCTCTTCCACTTCCTCTAACTTTTGCTTCACCTCTTTTATTTCCCCGTGCGTCTCCTCAATTTCGTCCTCTAAGGCTACCTTGACCGTTTCTATGTGCGTCCTCACTTCCCGGTCCTTTGTCTCCATTGCTTCTGTCACCTCGTCCAACCTCGTTGTCAGTCCCTCACGTACCATCTGACATTCCCTCTTCGTCGCTATCAAGTCATTTTTGATTTATTTTTGTGTCGCTTTTAACCCTCCTAGTACCGCAGTGTTCTTTTGTACTTGATCCACTAGTTCTTTTTGTCCCACCGTCAGCTGTTCCACCTCCTGCGTCAGGTCCTCTATGCCCCCTTGTAACTTTGCCATTCCATTTCTCACCTCTTTCTCCATACGCTTCTCACCTCGCTTTACCTCCTCGCGTACCCCCGAGACCTCCTCGCTTACACCTCGTCGTATTTCCTCCTTCATCTCCTCCATCTTTTTTGTGTATGCCGCCCTCATCTGTCCCAATTCATCCCTCTGAGCATCCAATTTACCTTCCAACCCGATTTTCACCTCCTCTATCTGGTTCCCCATCCGTTTGATTTCCCGGGCGGATTGCTCCCCTATCTCCCGCAATTTGCCTTCCATCCTATCTTCTAGCCCCGTTAACCCATTCTTTACCTCTTTTATCCCGTTGTCTAACCCTTCAAATTTATTGTCCAACCCCTTAAATTTATTGTCTACCCCCTCAAATTTATTGTCTAACCCCTCCAATTTGCTGTCTATCTTCCCAATATGGGCACTGGTACCCCTCGCTTCATCCCTCATTCCTCCCAATTGCTCACTATTAGCCCTCATTCTGTTTTCCATTCGTTCCATACTGTCGTTCTCTTTCTGTATTTCCACCATGAATTGGGCCATGAAGGCTCGCATGTACCCTGGCATCTCGGGCTTGGCTGCCGCGACCACGGGCGCGGCTAAATTTGGTGCCGCAACAACCATGTGCGCGAGGGCGCCATTTTGTGCGCCTGATACCTCCTCAACCACCTCCTCAATTTCCTCCCTGTGGTCCTGGGTTACCCCTAACCCCTCTTCTAGCTCACCCACCTGCATCCGATCGCCTTGACTAGCCATGGCGCGATTTCAAAGTTCGGGTTTTTCTAAAAAAAAAAACAAATTTCGGCCGCTCCAAATTTTGACCAAAGTTTTTCTAGATGTTTTAAAAATTTGGTTCGGGCCTCGTATCTCAACTCCCAGACACCAATTGTTACTGCCAATTGTACAATTGTGTCCAAAATTTGGGCTAAATAAATTTAGTCCCAGGTTCGAATCCCAACTCCTGACTACCAATTGTTACGGACACGGCTAGGATGTTGTTTGCCGAGCGGATGGCCGCCGCGCCCGAACAGTTACCCCGACTAACCCGATTCCTGAACGTTGGCCAAAATCGCGCCACAGATATTCAATGGGGAAAAGACTAAAGCGAAGGATGTGAAGAAGAAGAAGACAGAAGTAGGGAATACGGATATAATTTATTTACTATTTACAACCAAAAGAAACCAAGGAAGAAGGAAGGATAATAAAATAATTTACAGAAGAATCAGAGACACAGTGAAAATCGCTAGCTTATCTAAACAGGCTTAACTTAACCCAGGACAGAACAAACAAGACGGACTCACACGGGGAATTGCAGAGTGGATTGGCTGGAAGGAGGTGGGTGGCTGGAGGGGGAGGAAGGCACGGAGCTGGCTGGAGCTTGATCCCGCACGGGACGTCGGGCTGGACCTCGACGGCCGCCGATGCCACCGATCCTGTCGTGTGCGCGGGGTAATGGGGCGGAGCTGCTTGGTGGAGCCAACGCCGCTGGTGGGGGGTCTGGCGTGACGGGTTCTCTCTCCCTCTCTCACAAACTCCAGGACTCTTTCTCTCTTTGCTTCGCTTCGCCCCTTCTCTCCTCTCTCTTTCTTAGTCCAACCCAGTCCAACAACTTCCTCTCTTGCTTAGTCAAACTCTTAGTCCAACTCAGTCCTGTCTTGCTTAGTCCAACAACAACTTCCAGGCTTTCGCGCGCGCTCTATATAGCGCCTCAGGCGATCAAGCCGCTGGTGTCCAGGACACGCCCATCGGTGGGCTCGCCTTGGCCCTGATTGGTCGGCACGGCCCTCTGGCTCCGCCCTTGATGACAATGGGCGGGCACACCCAGGAGTCGGCAGCTCCTCCCCCTTCATCTCCAAGCCGACCTCGTGGCGAATGGAGTCGCGGAGGGAACAGTTGGCAATTGTTGGAAGGGGAATGTGAATGAAAGGGGATCTACTCTCATTTCACTTGGTGCAATAAAAACCACCTTTAGAGGCCATTTTCCCCGCAAAGCGGGGGTTGGCCTTTTTCGGGAACCGTGGTTGTTGTTGTTTTTCGGTCCCCTATTTGAAGCAATGTTTTACGGCCGGATGCCCTTCCTGACGCCAACCCTTTTTGCCGCCTTTAACGACAAACAGGGAATTACCAGTGAACTGGTACTCAATTAGCCGACCTCGGAAGGATGACAGGCTGAGTCAACCCCCCTGGCGTTAATTCAGCGATCGACCGGGATTCGAACCCAGGATCCTTGGATCCTAAGCCGGCACCCTAGCCGATAGCCCAACACCAGGGATCTGGAGTATTTAAATGGAGTATTTAAATGGAGTATTTAAATGCAATGGAGTATTTAAATTAATGGGAGACAAATCCTTAGCCTAATACACATAATAAGGATATAACTACTGAACAGGGATATATGGTGTCCTTCGTGTATGCTTTATGGAATTAACTACGGGAACGCCCTTTGACCTTTATACAACAGACTGGAGGCAGGAGGGTCCAGAATAAAGCAATAATAAAAAAACACAATAAAAAACACAATCCTCATATCCACAACAATATATATACTCAAAGGCAAAAGTTATTGTGACACACAAACAACAAACAGAATCAGTGTTAAACTTTTACTGCCGCGAATGAAATGTTATTACATGGAAAGACAAATGTTTCAAGGTATGGTAACGATCAACAGTCCATAAGAACAGCGCACCTGGCATATGCAAATGAGCCACAACACAAGAGGGGGTTCACAAGCAAGTTCACACGGTCAGTAGCGAATGTGTCCACCTTGTGCATTGATGCAGGCCTGGCACCTTCGCCTCATTGAGGCCACTAAACGTCGATGAAAGTCCTGGGGAAGATCATTCCATATCTGAGGAAGGATTTGGCGGAGTTCCTGCAGCGTTGTTGGAGGATTCGGATGACGTCGTAAACGTCGCTCAATTTCATCCCAGACGTGTTCAATGGGTGACAAATCAGGGGATCTTGCAGGGTACATCCAGGGTCCAGGATCCAGGATCCAGGGTAACACATTCACATTGTTCTGATGAAGAACCATTTCCCCGAGGCATGGCATGTCGAACTTGTTCCAGAACGATGAATAGAGGTGTTTTTCTGACTTCTGCACTTCTTAAGACTGCATTGAGTGGAAATGATAAGCGTCTGGTTGTCTGGCCTTTTGAAGTGAACATTGCTGGCCATTTTTCTGGAATATGTCATGCTTCTTGCAAATTTCGTGTAATTCGAACAACAACTGCTTGGTTGCGTTTCTTCGACCATTTTAACACTCTTTCTCTGGTTCAAATTCAAAAATTCATTCACAAGATTACCAATGAAAAAATTCCATGTCACAATAACTTTTGCCTCTGAGTATAATATATATATATATATATATATATATATACATACAGACACATACACAAACACACAAACACATATATATACACACACACACACATACACATACATAAACACATACTCACACACACACACACACACGTATATATACACAAATAATTAAGTTAAGCACCCCTACACAACGAATTAAGGTAAGCACCCCCTAATATATATTCTTTGTGTATATGTATACATTGGCAAATTGCGAAGATGGTCCCTCCAATAGCCAATCTGGATGAATTGGAACGTGCATTACATCGGGAATGGAACAACCTGCCACAGCAACGCATACGACGGCTTACAGGGTCTATGAGACGTAGGGTTGAGTCAGTGATCCGATCACGTGGGTCCTACACACGTTATTGACGCAAAGATCGCTAGAGGTCTTCTCAGAACAATGACTGTACGTTAGAAAACATAAACGTCATCCACACTGTCCGTGATGGACCTATAGCTCCATACTTAAATTGAGGTGAAAATATGCCTAAAATTCCCAAAAAATTTCACCTTAAATTATTCAGAATAAAATATTGAAAACGGCATGATTGTTATGTTTTTATGTGACCATAATATCACTTCTCCAGAAAATATAGCAATATCATGGGTATATTACACTGTTTTGACGACAACAAACTTGTAATGTGCGAGGTTGTAAAAAAACGGGGGGGGGGTGCTTAACTTAATTCTTTGTGTATATATATATATATATATATATATATATATATATACACACATATATATATATATACACACACACACGTACACACACATATACACACACATGTCCACACACATGTACACCGACACATGCATACACATACACACACACACACACACACACACACACACACACACACACACACACACACACACACACACACACACACACACACACACACACACACACACACAACACCTACACATGTCCCATGGCACATGTATATATCCCACATCCCACATGTATATACATGTTTAAAGTGTACGTGCCCTTCCCTCCCCCCCTCCTGCCTCCTTCCTCCTCCCTCCTCCCTCCTCCCTCCTCCCTCCTCCCTCCTTCTCCCACCCGGCAACGCCGGGTACTTCTGCTCGTAACTAATAAAATAAAAACGAAGAAATATCTCTCAGCAATTTCCCGTCTGTTAATTTATATATTTTACAAATGTGAATGACACGTCCAAGCATTGCAACCAGATATTGTACTTAGGTACAAAAAAGAAAAGGCAGCATTGCTAATTGAGTCGTCACTACCCAGCGATTAGGGCCCGAAACAACACAGATATCAAGAAAATGACCAAATACCAGGATCTCAAAAATGAAATGAAAATATCCTGGAAGCTGAAATTGTGCCAGTGATAAATTGGAACAATGGGAATGATAAATAAGAACCTCCCAAATATCCTACAAACCATCCCCGGGAATATTACCACAAACTAACCACAGTTGGAGGCTGTTCGGGGCATGGTAACAATCCTGAAAATAGCCCTCAGAACAAAACTTTGAGAACAACAAAAATTATCAACTACAAAATTTCACACAACTACGTCCACAACTTTTTGAGATATCCTGTTCACAAACAGACAGGGGTGAAAACATAACCTCCATCCACCTTTGGTGACGGAGGTAAAGAACATGCCGTTGTGTACTGTTTCCAAAGCAAATATCAAATGAATGCCTCTTAGTTAGCAGCATTTCCCCTCTCTGCTTGTTGTATTCTCTCAATTCCCTATCTCTACATACTGATAGTAATGCCAAGATAGTGCTTCTGTTAAAAACAGTTGCAGATGATGGAGTTGCAGTTGCAAACAGTTACAGAATGACCACAGATGTGTTCATACGTTTTGCTATCAAGAATTACACTACCCATGTCTTGCACAACACGTGGGTAAATGTTAATAACATTGTTTAAGAAGTGCATTAAGAAGACTTCCAAATGATCATGTTAATTCTTTATTACTTCCTTTGCACAGGAACACACCAAGCCTTCACAACAGGACCCCTTTTGTAAACCCAGGAAGGAATTGTCATTGTCAAATTCCACATGTGAAGAGAGGCATGAAGGTATGAAAACTATAATCCAAGGATCCCATTTAAGACATATAGAGGCATCCTCTTCGCAAGAAAGGTTGGATTCGCTTCTGTGCCACAGAAACTGAATCCAAATCATGATGGAATCCTTGAACAAAGCTATTAAACATGTGCAGAAAAGTGAGGCAGTGGGTTAATGCAATGCTGTGTGTCTCAATGTGCAGGAAGCAGCTCAACTACATGTCTTGCCAAGGACACCAAAAGTTACAGTAACAATGCTGTGCATCTTGTGAAGTGCTCATTGAAAGATGAATGTAAGAAGAAAAACAAGCCAGTGCGGTCACTGAAGGATGCGTGGCACGATGAAAAAAGCAGCACGACTTATCGGCCTGAGGATTCCAGAGGTATCAGCAAAAGTGATGTGCATCTTGAGGATTGCTCCTTTCAACATGAAGTAGAAGTTTACACTGGATCCTCAACTTCACCTGAAACTACTCCATGCAATGACGTTGGGGAAATGGAGGAGAGTAGCACAGAATTCGCCAATACCACAGATTCTAGTTCAATTATGGAGATTGACCATGAGGTATATTATTGATTTTCATCGATGTTTCTTCTTGAATTGTACGGTACCTTTGCCATCAGGCAATTTCTTTAAGATGATGATAAGATCAGCTGTTTAGCTTTAACAAGTAACAAAACATTTTAAAACAAGAGTGAGGTCAATGGCATGCCATCGCAAATCCCCACCCTTCCCACCTAAAGCAAACTTTAAAGATGGTAAAAAGTTCCATGAGGAATGATCTAATATCAAATTGTGAGTTAAAAAAAATATTGTTTTGACCCCTCCCAAGCATTCCTTTACTCTTATTCTCTGTAGAATACTGTAGTTAGACCTGGAACCGACTGTTGTATATGAGTGTATAACTCTCATGTGCCACAGTTATAACTTCTAACTATACCATTTTTGCTGACTCTAACTCTAGCTGTGACTCGAAGTCCCCACCCTGTGGGCCTTGAACTGGGGATCAAATCCCCAAAAATCGTTACATATTTCATGTGCACCCCATTGTTGATTGCATATCCAAATTTCATTTCATAATGTGCCCATTATTGCATTTTTTAGAATTTGACCGTTTGACCCTGCCCAAGATCTTTACACAGATTCTGAATGGGATTCAAGTCTGGGCTTTGGCTGGGCCACTCAAGGACTCTCACGCTCTAGTTCTGAAGCCATTCCAGTGATGCTTTGGCTGTATGCTTGGGGTTATTGTCTTGTTGGAATGTAAATCTTAGTGTAAGTAAGTTGGAACATAATTAAGATCTTTTGCACTCTGAAGCAGGATCTCCTCAAGGATTTGCCTATATTTTACTCCATTCAATGATCCCTCTATCATTACACGTCTCCCAGTTCCTGCCGCTGAAAAGCATCCCCATAGCATGATGCTGCCACCACAATGCTTCACGGTAGGGATGGTGTTAGATGTGTGATGAGCTATGCTTGGTTTCCGCCAGACATTGCCCTTTGCATTCAGGTCAAAGAGTTCAATTTTCATCTCATCAGACCACAGAATCTTTTGCCTCATGCTTTCAGAATCTTTCTCGTGCCTTTTTGCAAACTCCAGACATTCTGTCATGTGCCTTTTTCTCAGGAGTGGCTTCCATCTAGCGGCTAGCCACTCTCCCATAAGTTCCTTCTTGTCTGGTTGCTCAGTTTGTTTGGACGGCCAGCTCTAGGAAGTGTCTGGGTAGTTCAATATTGTTTCCATTTCCTAATGGTGGAGCTCACTGGGCTCTTGTGAACTTTAAACACTCTAGAAATTGTTTTTTTTACCATTCTCCAGATCTATGCCCTCCTCACAATTCTATCCCAGAGTTCTAAGGACAGTTTATTGGACTTCATGGTAGAGTTTCTGCTTTGACATGCTCTGTCAACTGTGAGACCCTATAGAGAAAGGTGTTTCTTTTCTAAATCATGTCCAATCAATTTAATTTGCCACAGGTGGACTCCAATCAAGTTGTAGAGATATCTCAAAGATGATCAAAGGAAATTGGATGCACCTGAGCTCAATTTGGAGTGTCATAGCAAAAGGGTTGAATAGTTATTGACTTGAGACATTTCAGATTGTCATTTTTAATTATTTTGAAAAATATTCTAAAACCAAATTCCATTTTAACATTATGGGGTATTATGTGTAGATTAGTGAAAAAAATCTGTATTTTAAATGAATTTTAACGCATTTCAAATGAAGGTTGTGTGAAACAGCCACAACATACACAACAAAATGTGAAAAAAAATCAAGTGGTGTGGATACTTTCTGAGGGCACTGTATTTAACCCCGAGTTGTTTTTTAATCATCTACTTTTTGTTTCCTTCATAGGAGCAGACCAAGGCTCACTATAACAACACAGTGGCTTGGGAAAATGAGTCGATTGGGAGTACACAACAGAAAACAACTCGTTCACAATCCTCCAGTTCCTCTTGCTCCTCAATTTCCACAATCGATGATAGGCATGAAGATATTACAGTGAGAAAAAGTGAGAAAATACAGAGTTGTTTGGTGGCCCCACCTTCCATAGAACAGAAGCCTCCAAAGGAGCACCGCAGAAAGAGTGTAGAACGCATGGTAAAGGGCTTTGATGAACTTGAGGAACGTCAGCTGAAAAGGAGAACAGAGGGGTCATGGAATGCGAAGTTCCTCGTTGAGAAAAGCAGCAAGACTCCATGCAATGATGAAGGCACAAGAATCACTTGCATTTCTGGACCGATTGTGGCTGGAAATAGTCAGCTCACAAAATCTCAACATTCAAAGCAATATAAATCAGAAAAGGACATGAACTCTACAGATCCTTCACAAGCTGTGCAACCACAAAATTTGGAAGTTTCGAGAAGCACAAAATGGTCTAGTCCCAGAATACACCACTGGGCGAAAAAATGCTTTGAAAACACAGACTATTTAAGAGATTCAAAATGTACAAACCAGACTGCACAATCCCCTGTTGAAGAAAAGCATTCAGAACCAGCAACACACCTCTCCATGACACAACACCCTCAGTCCACAACACAACATGAAGCGATGAAATATTTTCAGGCCAAATCAAGCTCTCAAAAATTCAAAAACAGCATAGCAAGAGAAAAGTCAAACGTCACAGGACATGCCAAGGCCACAAAACACAATGTGGCTTCCAAACACCCCATGGGTATAGAACCTGTGCACAACAGGGGCAATGCCCTGACCACAGAAGAGTCTCTGGCTACAGTTCCTCTCGAGCCAAAAAAATGCTCAAACATTACAAAAAGCTCTGAAACCACAGACTGCTCTAGAGAGACACAACGCGACAAGGCTTCAGAGCACTCTCAGAAGAGGGCGTGCTCTCAGAAGAGGGAGCGCTCTCAGAACAGGGAGGGCTCTCCGAAGAGGAAACACTCTCAAGCTGCAGTTCCTCTCCGGGTGAAACAATCATTGGGAAGTGCAAAACCCTCTGAGACAACAGAAAGTTCCATAGAAATACATCCACCAAACAAAACAACACCTCCTGATGCAAAGCAATCCTTAAAGGTGAAACTGCATTTTAGAGACGACAATTCCAAGGTAACAGATTTTTTTAGATTTTTTTTGTATACAGAGTCGAGGCTCGTGAAAGAGCTAACATTTATCAAACAAACAAGCAAGCAAACAAAGTATATAAAAAGGGGAGCGGTCGACAAGATGGGGAGAGAAGGGGAGGAAGCACACAAACACAACATTTGAGAGCAGGGACATCGGGAGATGTGTGGGAGGGAGAGGGCCTGGGGGGAGGCAGGATAGGCATAAAACGCAAGGACACCAAGGACTTCCAGGAAAGAAGTCGGCACCTCAAAAAAGTGGATTTGGGGTGAAATTAGCGGGGGTAGAAAAGATCAAGGTTTTGAATGGGGGAAGATAAGAGATGGTGGTGAACAGCCGTTTTAAAGACCAGGAGGGAGGAGTAGGCTTGAAGAGAGTGAGGGAATTTGTTCCAGAGGCAGGAGAAAAGAGGAATGAAGGAGTGAAGGTGAGCAGAGAGTCTTGATTTTGGCAGTTTAACCATAAGAGGGTTGCAGGCAGATCTTGTGCGACCTGTAGGAATATTTGGGGGACAGAGCCCAGAGAGAGCAGGGGGAGCAAGGCCGGAGAGGAGTCGGTAGAAGACGGAAAGACCACCAACCTGCCTGCGGTGAGTAAGTGAAACGCCCTCGGAGATAGCGTCATCGCGGGAGATTCCAATGATTCTGAATGCTTTGGTTTCAACAGCGTGAAGACGAGTTCGGTGTGAGGCAGGAGCACCAGCCCAGAGGGGAGAGCAGTACTCCATTGAACTGCGGATGAAAGCCTTGTATGTGGTGAGGAGCTCAGGTGTTCAGGTGCTCAGGTGTTCCAGAACCACAATATATCGCAGTAATGAAAAAAAGCACAAGGCCCCAAAACACATTCCAGAACTAAAAACTCCTGCCCAGAACAGTAGAATTTCCCAGACTGCAAAAATGTCTCTTTCTGCAGTAGAAAGCGAGATTGTTTGTTTGCCAGACCTTCAGGGCTTTCCAAGAGTTTTAGTGACTGAACGTCTTCGAGACGGTTGTTGAGAAAATAGATGGGAGGGTTTGCGGAATGGTCCTTTTGGAGAGAGAGAGAGAGAGTGTGGATGTGTTGAATATCTTAGAATTGAAAGACGTGTTCCAAGTGTTTAACCAGATTATGATTTTGTCAAGGTCTGAGGAGAGAGAAGAGGCTGCAATGCCTGTCTGTCAGAAGGATGAGGGATGTCACGGCACAGTGTTGTCATCAGGAAAG